>NC_070587.1:25033376-25333376 GCF_027409825.1 Scomber japonicus | reverse complement strand
AACCTTTGTCATCATAAAACTGCTTAACTACCTAAGTTAAGGTCAATCATTCACTTGGTAGGAAACAAACAACAGTATCCCATGTCATGTGCCAGATTAGTGGTGTGTTGATAGACCCAAACGCTTTTACCTTAAATATATTATTAAAAGTACAGAGTCCTAGCTAACTAGCTAACTAGCTAGGCTAGACTACACTAGCTACAAAGAGAGTGCAACATTTTGTACTGGTATGGTTCCTCATCAGCCATAAGTTACCTACATCCTAGATATGAATACTCAAAGCAGTCACTTAAAACAATCATGGCTAATCAGCAGTTCAGAAGAGCATGGAGGTTGAGGTGTGAATATAGCCGTTGAGAGTCTTCATGGTTAAGCTTTGTGACTGCTTCATGGTTGTCTCACTCCGCACATTGGCCAAGCCTCATTAAACAGCCATCCCAAGCTCCTCGTTTAGTCCCTAATTAGAGGAGCCAATGGTTTTCACAGGATCTGGTCAACCTCCAAGTCGCTTCAAGCTAAGATATTCTCCCCACAGTGCCACTGAGGAACCATTAGGAACTTTCAGGACATGGAATACTGACATGCTTCACCTTTCAAGTGTTTCAGAAGTGTGTGTGTGTGTGTGTGTGTGTGTGTGTGTGATTAGTCTGTCTGCGCTGACTGATTGCTGTGTGTTTACTTACAAGCACGGTGGGTGTCAAGTACAAACTGATGTGTGGAGCTCAGAAGCAGCCAAATAGCATTGTCTGTCTATGTCACCCAACCCAGCGTCTACGGCCCCTTTCTATCTCCCCTTTAATCCATCTTCTATCGTCCTGCAGACTGTCTCATCGTCCCCCATCTATTCATCTCCCCTCCTTTCAATGACTCCCTCTGTTAGCCCCCCCACACCCTCTCACTGTCTCCTCTTCCTCCCCTCTGATGTCACAAATTCAGATATGAGGTTCCCTGATAGCGCGCAGCTTTTGGACACTGCAGCCTTGTTCGACGAGGGGGGAGCGATCAGAGGACACAAGGGATGAGAAGATGGAGGGAAGACGGGCGAGTCGGCGGGTATTTTCTGAGGCAGCGGGGAGAGGATGGAAGACGCAGAAACAAAGGAGGGCATCTAGGTTAAAAAAACCACGCATGAATGCCTCTGAAAGGCCTGTGTTGTGTTGCTGGCTTGTCTCATCCCTGTGACTCCGAGCCAGCCGTGCCTGTCAGGCCACTACTGTTGAGTCTATTTCTGTTATCTGCTCTCTTTCTTATGGATAAAACATTTGACTGCTAATATCCGTACCTGGGGCTATGGGGTTAGATAGGGAGGGGAGGGGGGTTCAGACCCAGAATCTGGCACTATCCCAGAAATACATGTGCCGTCATAGGCGCAGACAAGCCACTTGACTCTGTTCAGCATCTTGGGGCAGGCCTCACATGGATGTCAGTGGCACAATGACAAACATATACATTTACATTTACCATAATGTCAAGGGTGTTGATGTAGGACTTGGCATCCACAGTACCTTGATTTCAACATTTTAATATTAATGAGAGGTCAAATATAAGTTCAAACCACTGGACCACAACTGTGACTCTTTGGGGAATGCAAACAATCTTTTATGCAAGCCTCACAAGCTGCAGTAACATGGGTCAAAGGCAGTTCGGCAGATTTATATATACGTTGGGAAAGGTTGGCTGTTGATGTGATGATGGAGATGGAGTTTTACATATACTCTAAGGTTAAAGATCTATCAATAACAGAGAGAAAACAGTTGCATTTAACAGTAGATAGTGTAGCAGGATACACAGAGGTATACAATGTGGCAAGGACACTTTCAATATAATTCAACCTTTAAATGCCTAATGTGTCTACATATGCAGCATTGGACTGCAAAAGAATTATAGTTAAAATAGAGATTTTTAACATCTTGTAATAGTATTCTTTTTGTAAGCATCACAAGCCGCAGTAGCATAGGTTAAATGATTTTCATATGGTGTGAAGGTTCGATGGAGATTGGGTTTTTACATATACCTTTAAGTGGGAGATTCATCAACAATAGAATGAAAATGGTTGTATTTAAGAGTAGACCGTAGAAGGATTCACAGAGGGACATAATGTGGCAAGAGCACTTTTAATTTGACCTTTAAATGCCTAATGTAGCCACATCTCTTAACACAATATGCAGCATTGGACTGAAAAAAAATTTCATTAATCATACTTCCAGATGAGATTTTCAACACCATGTAACAGCCTTAATGTTTTCTTCCTGAGCCTTTTATACCAACTTTTTGATTTGAATCTAGAAATATTAGTATAAGCCTTTGAAATTGCCATCAATCAACCTTGATATCTTAAGTTTGCTTATATTTTAAATGTAGTAAACAAAAGTATTAAAGTGTAAATGCACCAAAATGGTAACGACAATACAACGCTTCTGCCAGACTTTCAACCAGTAGCTGAATTAGCTTTTTTTTTTTTGCAGATTTTAAGGGCATCATCACCTGTTGAGATATCACGTAGATCTACAGTATGAACCTGCGTTTTCCCCTGGTAGGAAAGCTAAACGCTGCTATAAATCAACACTGATCAGTTCAGCGCATAAGCTAATGGGAATTTAACCTGTCTTTTGTGTTTTTATAGCGCCCTCAATAGTGTAGTGTGGGAACTTGAAATGGTTTAGACTCAATCATAATTGAGTCACGTTTGTCACATTGTCAACCAGACAAGGTAAACACACGTAGAAGTCTGTCCAAAAATAGCAGCATATCCATTAAAGATTCTGTTTTGAAAGTTTTTTTTTCAAAACAAAAGCCCACCCTGTGTGTCTCCTCTTTATTTTTGGAAGCACATGTGCCACATATTAGACTGTGAGTCTTACTGCAGCACAGGAAGAGATGAGGGAGGCTCCTTGCACCAGAAGGGGACAGTGAATGACAGCCCATTTTGTGGCGAATAAGACTGCTGGCCATCCGTGAGTGATACCAGGCTGACTGAAAGTGCGCCACAGCAGCAAGAGGCTCAAAGCATTCATCTGCCTACTCCACTGCAAAGAAATCAGCCTCATACGTGCCTCATGCTCTCATGAGCATCATTGAGCATCATTTCTTATCATCCTGTATAATAAGACACATGACTTGAGCATATTCTGGATGCATTTCAGCAGGTTAAAAAAAATAATGCAGGATTCTTTTAAAAATTGTGATGATTATTTCCAGCTTTAAAGTTTGTCTGAGGTGACAATGAAAGGTGTCATTAAAAGAGGATCCACAATGAAAATAAGGGTTTTTTCCCCCCTCCACTCTTTAAAACCATCATCACAAACCTGCCAGGAAAATACTGAGAAGTCTATGAAAATATTTCAAATATACAAATATATGACAGAGTGCAATAAGTCATGCGCCAGTTTTGTCCGGATACGCGCAGCTTTCCGTCTTGGATGGAAAACCCAAACGCCAAACTCTATTTAAAAATGTTGCATTTAAGTGCAGCCTCGCTTGCTGGCAAAGGATGCAACACCACTTTGTAAAGGCATTCTACGAGTTGTGTATAAGCTGGTGTTTTCTTCAATCACACCATGTATGGAGGCTGAAAAACACAACGTTTTGACTGGAATTACAACTTGAACAATGTGCGTGTGGAATGAAACAAAAGTTAAAATGAAAAAAATAATAAATGTAAACAAATTCTAGATGGTTGTAATATATGCCGATTTAAAGAGTAGCCCCTTATTTATTATCAGACGTCCTAATTGGCTCTTAAGCGGGTGTTTAACCTCTTCCCATGCACCAAGACTGATTAGATTATAGGATTTTTAAATGAAGTTTGGCGACATTGTATCCCCAGAGGAACGTGCCTCCCTGAATCCTCACGGGCGGACTGAGTAACGCAGACGGGGACTGACTGTCCACCAGCGCTCCGTTTGGGTGTGTGAGACTTTAAAATCCAGCGCTACTCCTCAACTTGACTAAAAACAGAGCACATCACAGTCTATCCATCAACAGCCAGCATATATGTCCACATAATAAACCCTTCTAACTTGATGTCAGTCTCTTTTTGTTGGCATTTTATCCCCCAATCCGCCCAATAAGAGCCACAAAACCGACACACACACACCTCACCAAAACAACGCAGAGGCAACACACACATAACCAGCTGTGATATTAACGTGTGTGTACAGTAAACTTAAAGGAGAGAAGCTGTATCAATAACAGGGTAATACAAGTGAAAAAGGTTCATTTTTAAAAAATAAGAATTTACCTTGAGTAAGTTAGCAGTCCCTTTGATGCATACTGTTAGTGGCCACAGCTCGGTGCGTTCACAGCGCAATCACCAATTCCAAAAGCCTGGGGATAAGTCCACAAAACGCATTATAATAAACACAAATGTCGTCTTGGGTTGAGTAAAATGAATGGAACGTTATTAACAGAAAGATGAAGGGAGGAAAGTTGTGAGTGTCCGTTAGTTCCGACTGTGTTTCCAGTGCGTAAAATGGATACAGAAAATCCCGTTATTTTCTCACATTGCTCCAAAATTCAAACGTGCTGCGCTCCTCGTGAATATGATGATATGAAAAGCAAATTCCAGTTTTTTTTAAAAAAAGAGAAAAGAATAGTTTATTATTCCAGAAATTCTCAGATATGTCTGAAAAAGTTACTCTCCGAAATGTGCATCCATGTCCTTCTCCCGGGTCTCCAGGTGAATGTGAGGGCTTTCACGGAGCGGCAAATCAAAGAGGGCTCGCGCGCATCTCGGGAGCCGCCGTCCCCAGCTCGCGGCTCTGGAGCGTCCTTGTCTGTCTGTGTGTCCGCGCGCAGCAACAGCCGGATTCCTTATTTGGAAGCCCGGGGCTCGCGCTACTGTCAAGAGAGTCGAATTACACCAAAATGACTTCCAGCCAAATCCTTCAACATTAAAAGCATAATTGGAGGAGGATCACAGCTGCACAGTTCATCACATTTATACAAACACACAATTTAGACATATATATGTTGAAGTGAAAAAGGAATTACCAATTTATATTAAGATACAATTCTGTCTACCTACATTTTTTATTATACTGCTGCACTTTACCATTTATATATTTATTTATCTGTAATATATGCATACATATATTTTAATATACATATGTATTTATTTTCATATGTGTTACTGGGATGGGGAATGCTAAGCAGTTATATTTTATGTGCAATGACAAAGTATCTATCTATCTATCTATCTATCTATCTATCTATCTATCTATCTATCTATCATCTAATTTTTTAAACTTTCAAAATAAAATAAAACATGTTAATCATGCAAATAAAGGTACAGTAGAATGAAATAAAGAGGAGGTTGTATAAATGAAGATAAATGATGCAGTCAATAATGGATTTACAAGTCAAGTAAATAAAGTGTTTTGTCGTGGTATGATGTTTATTATTCATGTTATGTTTGCATTAGAGCTGCTCTGTGTGTATATTCATATCATGTAAACTATCCATTTTTTCTGAGAGGATAAAAGTTCAAAATGTTACAGCTGCTCCTAAAACATGACCCATTGCATTTTATGACATGTTTAAATGTGTTATTTATTGTGCTGCAGTGTTTATGTCTGCTGTACATCACAGTACTGCTGATAAAATAATAATGACACAGGCAATAAATAAAGGCTTCCCTTCCCTTGGGAATACTTTTATTTTGAAGGCAAAAAACGCCCAATTTCCTGCCAGATTCTGCCTTTACTGTTCAAAGCCGAGGGGGTTCCTCTCAATAGAAAATTCACCCATCAGCCCCCTCTTCTGGAGTCAAACAGCGTCAATTGGATGTTGTGTCAGGTGTGTGGCACCACCTCCGTTTACCACACAAAGAGGAAATGTTAAGAATAAATAGCCTCAGTGGGGATGTGTCTAATTCAGTGATGCGTCATGTGATGTGGAAAGACAATATCAGCCAGTTTCTCCTACTGTTCTAACCCACAGGCCACTAACAAGGAGATACATGTGATGATGAAGAGATGTGCGTGGCTGGATGAATTCACAAAGGGCAGAGCTGGAGCTGCTGCTGAGTACAGTGAGGTCATGTCCTCAGTGTTTTGGGTATTTTGGGGGTTATAAAGACCTGGGGAGGAGCTTACACACACTACAGTTACACACATTACACAGAGGCTGCTTCTGATATTCTTCACACTGAATGTATTCGGATGTGTTTATTTCATTGAATTTATTATGCAAAACAAGTGAAATTAATTGAAATCCTAATACGTATATTTAGTATTTTAGCCATGCTATAATTTAGAGTGTGAAGATGTTGAAACAGCATTTAGGTGAATATGAAAATCACAGAAGATGTAGTTAAATGCTTGGTTTAATGAATGAATGGAATAATGTGTATAAACACAGGAATATTGATGGAATATTTAGATTTCATTGTATTTTTAAAAACCCCTCCTTCACCCTGGTTAACAGGCTACGGGGCAAAGATGATCTTTTGACCCCTGGTTGTTCCAGCTTGTTGTGCATTGTGCATCAGCTGGAATAATAAAGATATTAACTCTAAATTTGGATACAGGCACCTTCTACAAGACAAATGCATAGATACATTAAAATGCAGGAAACACTTATTTTAGTTTGTAAAGTATATAACTACATACATGTTGCTAGATATATATCATAAACTAGTTATACATTTTTAAGGGTTTTATATTTTATTGGTTTATTGTCCCCAAATAACATTGAAAATGATCAAATGACCACTAACTAATGGTCATACAATAAATACATGACCTCTTGGGCTCCTGGGGGTCTGGGGGCAGGTTTCCAACTGCACCCAGTTCATAATCCAGCATTAGGGTTGCTGCAGTCATTTCAAATATAAAATATTAGAATGGATGATTTTTATTATCACTGTAATCACAACGGGTATATTTCTTATGCCCTGAGTGTACAAGAAGACTCATGTTAAGTTTTAAATTTTACAATTTTCAGAATTGATTGTGACTGTTTTATTGGACAGTATTAGAGTGTATGTTCTGCAGCATCACATATTATGCTGAGCTGGGTTGCACTGATGGCTACTCCCACATAGAGGGGAACGTTGTGTGTGCGGCCCTGCAAAGATAATGTGATGATCAGATCATTTCTGAGAGGGCTGGCCCACATTTTTTAGGGCCTTCAGCAGAGTTTGAACCCAGGCCCCATTTTGAAATGCACACTGACAACCGTGAATCAGCCATGAATAAAACTGTTAGAATGTTTTGTGCTCTACAATTAAAATCACTTGAATGGACAAAATGATCCGGATAAAATGTTCAGTTCAGTTTCCTTTTGAAATATAAGTACATCCATCCATTGCTATACACCCACGTACCCCGCAGGGTAGAAACACATGTCAAAAAAGTTAGAATGACCAAATAATAAACTTCTAATTATTGTTTCATTGGTGTGCATATTTAGTGAATATGTAAAGACGGTGGTTAATGAAACAATGGACTTACCAAAGTTTAGTGTAGTGGACAATCTTATACCTTAGTCTGGATCCCTAACCAAAATGGCCAATAGCTCCAAAGTATAATGACCTATTATTAAGAGTCTATTATAGTTCCATACTTAAATCTGCAGTGTATAGAATTTAGTGGCATCAATCAGACTTGGCACACAATGGAATCAAATGTTTTAATTAGTGAATAATCATCTAAGAATAAGAATTGTTGTGTTTTTGTTACCTTCATCATAAGGAGCGGGGCCTCTTTCACATTTGTTGTGCCGCCATGTTTTCTACAGAAGCCCAAACTGGACAAACCAATCACTGGATTTAAAGAAGGCCTTTCATCATTTTCGTTACCACAGCACATTTTCCTACACGTTGAAAAGAGGGGGACAGTTGGTTGCAATCTGTAATCTCACCACTAGATGACACTAAATCCTACACACTGCACCTTTAAAGGATATTTAAGTTTCTTACAACTTGGGTCTGATTTGGTCATCATTTCTATTGTTTATGATATTATCATGGCCTCATGTTTTTGGAATCTTTGTGTTCTCTTGGTTTCCAGTGTGTGATCAGTCAGTTGATTTAGCTTATTTCTATTTGGGTTTTGTAAGTGTGTTTTCCTTGTGTTCTACTCTTCACACCTGCCCTTCATTTTCCTCATTAGCCCTGCTCTGCTCCTTTTGTCTCCTCCAGCCAATCAGCTACCAGCCTGTCCTTGTGTTGCGCCACCTGTTCCCTGTTGTTTGATTAGTTTGGTTTGGATTTAAATCTTGGTTTTCTGTTCAGTCTTTGTTGGAAGCTTTGTCTTGTTTTGTCAAATCTGCTCAGTTCTGTTCTGCTCGGTACACACTCTAAGGAAATAAACCTTATTTCTGGGGGCCTGCCTTTGGTCTCTACATCCAACTGCTTCACTCTCTTCAAAGTATTAGTGTGTGACAATATAGGTTTGTAGTAATTTAACCTAACTGTAAATTCCCATTTGAAAAGTTTATGTTAATATATTCTCAATATTAAATCCTCAACACAGAAACACAGAAGTCTACTGGGTATTTAATGACTCTATATTATGGCTGTAATTTCTGAGAAATCATGTCTTTTCATCAGTTTTGCATAGAAGATTGTGTGTCATACCACCATTTCCAATCATGATATTTTCCCACTTGTGATATTTTGCCTTAGTGTTAATTCCCACTAATTGTTTCAGTGTTACTGAGAGGAAGTTATTCAGCGGTGTGAGTCAAGAGTTGATGCAGAAAAAAAGTGTTGGACTAGCAACTGAGGACAACTAATTTCAGGAGCTAAATGTTATATCTGGTTTTACAATGTATAAAATTTTACCCTCCACTTGCCGTTAGTGGTGCACCTAATAAAAGTTGGAACTTGGTGATTGGATTTTTTTTCCTACTAAAATACACCTTGGGAGTTCAAGCTCACATATTTTTCTGGTGTAGTTCTTCATCTTTTGCACTGATGATTCAAGCAGGAGAGTTTCATGCTGGTGTAAGCCTTAAAGTGCTCAAACTGCCAGTCAGCCAACATTGTCTACAGAAGAAAATAAACAAGAATTAACTTCCCTGGGCAACAGAAATAACTCCTGTAACTTTATAAATCAATATCACTTCACCATTTTCCTGTGCCAGAATCTATTTGGTTCCCAGACCTTCATTTTATCAGCTGATTCTATACTTACATGGTGCATATTCCTAAAAAATAGTCCTGCTTATATTACTAACTCAAAAATGCCTGGGGCTGTTAAATATTCCAATACAGGAATACCACACAACACATAGTGAAAAGGTGGAAGATGTTGATTAAAAAAGTCCCAGCAGCTGAAATGAATCTGGCCATGATCCCAGCCATTCATATCAACTTCTTTTACTTCAAACCAACCTGTTGATGCCCATGAGTGAATATTTTTCACCACTGATGTCCAGAAGCAGTTTAGAGAACTGGTTAGTGTCATTTTGGCCTCGTGCTGAAGCCATTACACCAAAATGAAATAGATGGAGTGAAAATAATGTGCAGCGATTTGAATCTCACCTTGAACAGGAATGCGATTACTGTCGTAAGAGACAGTCATCAGTATTACATCATGTGCTGCCATATGGCGCAGAAGTGTAAATGGAAGCCATCGCTCTTTTCTGCTCTCATTCCTTTCATTGTATACTAGTACTCTGTTTTTAAAGTCAGTGTGTGGTGGGATGGTTGAGATGGTCGAGCTCAGTACAGAGTTAAGTCAGTTTTATTTAAATAGCGGCAAATCACAACAGAAGTTCTCTCAAGGCACTTTTCACATAGAGGGAGTCTAGACCATACTCTTTATACTCTCTTGTTTTCATTGAAGCTGCATGAACTTTCTGATTTGGTGAAGTGATTGTATTCATTATCTGTTGTCTCAGTTTCAGTGTTGGCCATTGTGGCCTTTTTTATGGTTGTTTTGTTCTGATGTTGTCATGATGTTAACTGTGTTCTGTCCTTTTTTTCTTTTTTTTCTTCGTTTCTTTCTGATTGTCTTGTCTATGTTTGTATGTTGAATCAATGTCTTTTTATATGTCTGGATCCCCTCGAAAACGAGATCATGCACTCAAGGGGTTTATCCAAATAAATAAATTTCAACCATACTCTTTAATATACAGAGAGCCAATATGACCCCAGGAGCAGCACCCCCCCCCCCTCCCTTCTACCTTGACTAGTTGGGTTGAGACAGGAAATAGGAGGGCGAGAGAGAGATATATATATATAGAGGAGCACAGCAACAACAAAAACAATGATAATAATACTAATAATGGTTTAAAACAGGTGTTTGTGAGATAAATGTACACTGACTGGCAGAATCACACTGGTCCTGACTGGCTCATATATTTCAAGTGGTGTGAATCTGCTGAGACACTCTCCACTTCAGCAGTGTCAGACTGGCATGATTGAAAGGATTTTATCTGAGAAGAAAAAGATCCCTTTAGGGTTTAGATTGAGTCTCTACCTCCAACATCACTTCATTTCACCACTTTATGAAAATCCACTTGAGGGGTTCATGTTTTTTAAATAGATGGTTTATTAAAATAAAGTTATATTTGCAGGTTATGATGCAATGGTTTTACTAGTCCAGCTCCATTGAGATCAAACTGGGGTGTATATGAATTTGACACCCCTGAACTAAACTCACGCAGCACCCATCGCTCTACAGCTCCAACATGGTGAAACAATGGTGAATTGTTAGCAGCTACCAGCTACCAGGGGAAAACAGCATCAGGGTTTATATATTCCAGGCAACATGTGAGGGCAGACACAGCATCATAAGTCATTTTCTAGAACTTCCTGCTGGTGGGTGCAGGGGAGAATAGCTCAGTAGCAGGATCAGCACCATGGAGAGCTCCACTGAGTACAGTCCTGATGCATGCAGAGAATAACTACTAAATAAATTGACTTGCTTACAAAAATGCAAAGTACAAACACTTTACACTACCTCATTCTAAAAAACATTAACATTTTATTATTATTTTTTTGCCCTAGTTTTTGAACACTATTAAAAAACAGTATACCAAATATAGGTTAATTTATTCTGCCATTATACATCATCAAGAGTTAAGATTGTCACATTTTCTACTGATCCTTTTTGTTTGCTGAGTGAGTTCATTAACCTGCTGATCTTACAACAGGTCCAGATTGATTGTGAAGCATTTGAGTTGAAAGGTAATTTGTTTAATCAGAATGCTTTTGTGTTAAGCTTGATTTTCTTACTGCTATTGAAAATGGACCGATTCCTTATGTGCTTGTTTTTAAATGACCAGGTTTGCACAGGCAGATTTTTTTTTATTTTTTTTATTTTCTGTGATCACAAAATCTGACTGTGGTGGCTCATCACATGGCACAGCAGGCATGTCCTAATCCTGTTATTGGCCTGTTTGCCTGAGATCTGCTGCATTTTTGTGTGTGTGTCAGTCTGTCACTTTTGAAGGTGTGTCAACTAAGACTGGTTTTGTGGGGGATGAGGGTCTCTCTTTTTCATACTGTGCCCTAGATGTGTTTATTTACAGTATGATGGTTAAAAACATACACTTTCAATCAAGTGACAGTTATGAGGTGATAACTAATAAAGTGTGACAAATACTGAAAACAACTATTATGTATAGAAGTGCCTCCTTTTTTCACATAAAAATATAGGTTTGTATTTATTTATTTTTTCTAAAAAATAAAACACTTCATAGACACACACAACACCTTATAACTCTTTACTTACAAGAAGATA
Source organism: Scomber japonicus (assembly GCF_027409825.1). NCBI lineage: Eukaryota > Metazoa > Chordata > Actinopteri > Scombriformes > Scombridae > Scomber > Scomber japonicus. The sequence continues at coordinate 25,321,680 of NC_070587.1, read as the reverse complement.
TTCTTAAGACGCTATTTTTTTTGTGATATCAAATCAGACAGACTGCTAAATTAAGCCAATAAACCTACTGATGGCTTATATGTGACAACAGCATAGTGGTGCTTAGTGAAAAAAACCTATGTATAATTTATATTTGTATAATGTGGAGATGTTCACCATAGTTACAATGTCCTCAAATGCTATTTCCTGTTTGAAAAGCGGTCCCTCCCCTTCCCTTAAGTAGCCAAGATGGTGACCGTTGAAGGAGAGAAGTGTCCATAGTTCCACACTCAACTTTTTCATAGTCATCCAGGTACTCACAGTGCACTGCATTATTCCATATTTCTCAGTGTGAACACACTTCTGAACAAATATTAAGTGTAAGAAGAGGATTATGACATAGCAATAATTTTACTGATCCAGTACCTCAAAATCTTTGCAAGCAGAAACTCTGACCAGATGGGATTACCCAAATATTTTTAAAATCATGGTCCATGAATGGTTGCAGCTAATTTACACTAATATCAGTATCCAAACAATGTAGCCTAAGCAAAATCAGAGCCAGAGTGCATTGTGTATCAGCTGGAATAATAAAGCCAGAGCAGTGAAGAACCCATTTGTTTTAGCTGTTCATGTCAGGAGTTGGTATAACAGTAGTTGGTGCCCACTGCAACACCTTGACCCTGAAGTAGCCACCACAGGCAGTCTGCACCTGTCTCCTCACTCACTCACTCACTCACTCACTCACTCACTCACTCACTATCTCTCTACCTCTCTCTCCCACTCTCTTCAAGCTGCAGATGATACATGTATTCAGAAAGTGCCCTCCCCCCGCTACACACACACACACACACACACACACACACACACACACACACACACACACACACACACACACACACACACTTTTAGCTTTGCCACTGGGCACAGCCACACAGCTGGGAAACCCTTCTGATGTGAAACCTAGAGAGATCTGACAGGCTTCTAGAGGCGAGAGCATAAACAAATACGACTTCCCTCCTTCACTGTCACTGTCTCCTCTTCCATCGAATACAAACAGGCAAGTGCATGTAAGGACACACACACACACACACACACACACACACACATATATAGAAATCCAAGACCACTTAGCAGACAGTGTTGTCAGGGGTATGTATGAGCAAGCTGAATATTTCATGTTGGAGTTGAATGGGATGTCTGAAACACTGATGTCTCCAAACCCTTTAATTTAAAACTGTGATGTTTGATCATGTTTGAAAACATATTTTAGCTGTAATTTCCTCTTCAAGCTGTGAGAATGTACTACGATGTAACCTCAATGCTTGCCAACAACCCCTCTTTTTTCGCTGCACCCATGAAGCAATCAAATTCCTGGCACAATCAAAGTCTTATGCAGCCTCGTCCTGAATTGCATTTACAGGAGGCTGAGAGTGCATTTTCTGAGGCCCTTTGTGTTGGAATTATGTTCAGCTAGAGTCCAAGAGCACAGGGAGAGCACAGAGCTGAGTACGAGGGGAAAGCAGCTGTGTTAGCAGCTGAACTAATAAAAGAGCTTTTTTTTTTTTTAAAAGGAAAAAAGGAAAAAAAAACACACCGTCTCCTAATGCCTCACACTGACATGTAGGAATTAACGATGGCTACGTTTCCAGGAATTCATTAATGCTTGGCATGAATGGATATTGCTATTCAACATCATTCTAAAGTAGTACAAAAGCGGTTATGTAAATGGTTCCAGTCTTCCTATTTTTGCAGGGAAAATTAAGCTGTAATTTTGGGCACATTGGCTTTAATTGCCAACATGCTTCATGTTATGACATGATTTTATGACCTCATTGTGTGGATGCGGTAATGTTTTTCACTCGGTGGTTAAATGCGGTCCCACATTTCACTGACTGTGTGCACCGGCTTTCACTGGCTGCGGTTGAAAGGGTTTTAAGGGTTTTTATGTTGTGTTTTTGGATCCATATGAACAAGAGCAAATTACAGAGTGGGCAAATCCAGCACCTGGTGGGGGTGGGGGGGGGCTCAGACCCCAGGGGCCCCAACTACCAGGTTAACTGTATATAGGCTGTATGCAGATTAATTAATATCAAATTATTTAAGAATATGCACAGCTGTTATTAATACACATAGTGAAATGAGCCATGAAATGGGTGAGCATTCCTATGGAACCCTTGTATTGGTGTTAATGATCATTAGGCTCTGTATTGAGTATCAGGCTACAGTGTCATACATCGACTGAACCCTATGACAGCTGCATATCTATACTGTATCTATTTAGATTAAACTAGGCTGTTTTATCTGAATTCATGGCTCAGTAGACCAGTCACCTTCCCTGCCTGTCTTGCTCCATTAGTCTCATGAAAAGTAACCAATTTAATTTTCTCTGACTCTTTTTTAAACTGTTCTTAAATCCTAATCTTAACAACTACCGGTTGCGTGGACTGCAGCATCTCAGGAGTCCTGTCCTGACAGGAACCGCATCACTAGACCAAAGTGATGCTGAATGACTGTTGAAACCCTGGATTACATTCATAATCATGTATTTTTCTAATGTCCAAGCACGGTACTGTTATCTATGATACCATTAAGGTTAGAAAAAGATGGGTATGGGAAATATACAATGGTTATGGTATTGTTACAGCTGGATTTTTCCATTCTAAGTTAAGGTGTTACACTGTAGCTAATGGCTATATACACAGCTGTTGTAGCTACACTGTAGGCTACATTGTATTTCCTCAAAATCCTGTGTCAGGTCTATGGATATATGTCGAACTGTTATCGGTCAGCTTGGACAGTAGAGATTGTAGAGAATGCAGACATCATGAAACAAGCTGACAAAAGTCATCTCCTTTCTAGTGGTATACATTTAGTAAAGCCTGTTACTGTTAACCTACTGCCATCACCACTCTGTCACAGTGAATGAATGGTTATTCAATCATTCATAGCCAGCAGTCTCTGATTCAATTACCTTCCCACTGCTGCTGTGTATCACCATAGTAAATATAACACCATTAATGTGGGAAATAAAAAAGCATGAACAATACAGAGGTCTCTTGTTGAAGTGGTTTTAAGGTATCAATGAATGAAATCTGACATTCAAATGAATGAAAAACCAACAGTGAAGGTATCTACAATGAGACTTTTGTTAAGCCAAAGTAAGCTCAGACTTAAACCAAGATTACCATTATCAGTCTGTGATGGGACAGTCAAGTCAAAATGAAAGTTGACTGTAGTTAAAGGAAATCCACTATCAATGCCCACACCCTTACTTTACACTATCACTTCACTACATGAAGGCCACCCTGTATCCTGCATTGACACTGAATGTTGGGTGTGTTGTATGACAGTCTGGGGTTGGGCTTCTTATTATAAAGCTGCCAGATTTGAACCCTATCCTAAATCTACAGTGAACAACACTCTTAGTAAGTATCTCTCTATTGGGGCGACTGAGGTTCAGGAAGTCATTCACTGATCAGAAGGTCAGTGGTTTGATCCCCTGTACCTCCAGTCTGCACATTGGGCAAGATACCAAACCATCAGTGTGTGACTGAGCATTAGAAAAGTGCTGTATTACTCCTGATGAGCAAGTTGGCACCTTGCATAGCAGGCTTTGCAATCGCTGTATAAATATGTGTGTGAATGGGTGAATGCTGGCATGTGTTGTAAGGCTCTTTGAGTTGTTATAAGGTATAGTATTTGCTTCTGACAGAGGAAAAACCAGCAGTTCTCACAGTTACCTCCAGCTTTTTTGTGCTAAGCCACATCAGGCTAAACACATCCTGGAGCTATCTCTGTGCTGGACTCACATAGATGAAATTGATATCGATTTTCTTTTGCGGCCAGGTTTAACAGCCAAAAAAAAAAAGAGGCATATTTCCTTTAAAATGCAGCTAAGATCAGACTTCAAGCTTTCATGTCCAATTCTCGTTGTTTTCTATTAGAGAAAAACAACCACTCTGAGTTTCTCTCTTCTGTCCTGTAATGTGGACAAGCAGGTTGGCTTCAGGGCTCTGGAGACTGCAGTATTCTGCATTGCACACCATTATCAGACATGACTAATTCAGCACGTGGCCAAAAGACTCTAAATGTGTAATTAAATATTTAATAAGGCCACAGACTATCCACCCACCTCACACTATGGCCATTTCAGTGCAGCAGTTGTGGAGAAAAAGCAGTGAAAGCTCTCAGTTTCTAGCTTACCTGGACACATTGTAGCTCTTGGGGCTTGGTCTTGTCATCTTTGAGATATGCCTCTTAGGATTTAATACATGCATGTGAACTTTATACAGAGAAATGCCACTGTGTAAACGGCCTGGTCCATCATCCTCTGTGTACACATGTAATCTTGTTTTTTTTTTCTTTCTGTTGCCGTTTTGCCTAAATTGTTTGTTTTGCGTGAACTCTAGCTGCTATCTAATCTCTTGATGCAGCCCCGTGTCATTTGGATTTGTATAGCTCATGCTGGATAACACTGTCAGGGACATTAAACCCCAATTTGAGTGTGACCTTTTTAGCTGCTTTTATCTAAAGGACTCAGGGAAAAAGGCGGCCTCTCTCATTGTGAAGATTTCTTCCTGAGTCTTTCTCTAGACGCTATTCATATATTAGCTTTTTGTCCCAGCCTAATATATGCCACAAACTTAACAGAAGCCAAATAATACAACACTCCCTGTGTCTTTAATCACACATCGTCACATGGTGCTATTTTTAAAAAAGGCCCCGACTTTTTGTACAAGGCTTATTTTAAGTGATACATTGATCCTCTGTGCCTGCATGCATTCGGGCCTTGTCGAGCCGAGCGTGCTGAGCTGAGGATCTGGCCCCAGTCCATTTCCACAGTGGCTTGGGGTGTTAACTGTGTGTGTGTGTGTGTGTGTGTGTGTGTGTGTGTGTGTGTGTGTGTGTGTGTGTGTGTGTGTGTTTGTGGGGGAGGCTAGGACCATCCAAGCCAGAGAAATCATCACTGCTCACATCTCTTCCCTCAGCCATGTTTCTGCTGAGAGAGGAAGAAAAGGGGCGCCAGAGATGTGAATATGTGTCAGCTTATGGAGCGTACAGTGAATAATGTGATTGTACCACAGTGTGTGTGTGTGTGTGTGTGTGTGTGTGTGTGTGTGTGTGTGTGTGTGTGTGTGGAAAGATTTTGATGGCGCGTATCTGCTCTCATGCACTGAATGAGGGCAGGCCTGTGTATTGTAGATACAACTGCGAGGATGCGTTGGCCCGCCGTTTGTTGGGTGTTACTGTCGCTACAATGTACAGAATGTGGTGTTTCATAGGTGACTGTAAAGGTTAATAATTCCATCAACATGATAACATCAACCAAGATGAAAGTATGAGATATTTATTGTGTTGCTTTGGAAAGTTTGTCTGAGTTGAAAATGGAAAAAATGGCTGAAAAATTGGTCTGAAGCCACTTCCCCCTGCATTATAACCACAGCATGCTATATGTATACAGAGTGATGACGCTATTCAATGCAGCTTTGAACATATTACAAAGCTGAAAGTCCAAAGTGGGTTCTGTAGATGCTTCACTTTTCATTTCATCCCATAAAAACATTGTTTGGTTTGGAAGTCTAGGTTTTTATAAACAAACATAAAAGATGCTATTTATTTCCATTAACCTTACAAATAACACATCATCATATCATGACTATACAGGCCTTTGTGCATTACATAGGTTTAAAAGAGTTAAAAAAGTGACTCTAAACACAGATTACAAAATAAAACCATGCACAATATTTAAGTAAACAATATATTACAGATCTTGTAAAGTGAATTCAGACATTTTCTTCTAAACATATTAAATAGGTCATAAATGTATTTCTAAAAAAGGTGTAAAAAGCATTTCTACCATTTAGATTTGAATTGTGGAGCTAGGCTTCACAAACTGTGTTTCAACATTTCTGTGTGCAGGATTTAGTGGGCGGGTCTGAAAATCATAAACCCGCCCCTGCTGCTGTAGAGGTATAAATACATTCAGCACACACTACTACTACTACTACAGTCTACAGTTAGCCAGTTAGCTGCTGAGTTAGCCGCCGAGTTAGCCACTAAGTTAGCCGCCGAGCTAGCAGATGAGTTTGCAGCAGAAAGCTCTCAGACGTAGTGTCCATGTTTCGGGTAGAGGTGGTGACTTTGATTGACAGGTGACACTGGGGGCGGGGCTTCAGCGGACTGGGCGGGCACTCCCACAGCGTTTGGGAGCAGAGAAAGAGGCTGATTTTTACACAACTTTGAAGCCTAATTTCATATATTTGGCGATTTTTTTAATCATTCAAATTTGGCAGGGTGGTTAACAACACACTTTTCTGTGGTATGTCAAACTCAGAACACATATTTATTCTTACTTTACATGGACTTTAAGTCTATTATACTATTCCTATTTCAGTGGCAGCACTTTGATGCCTTATATTTGATTGAATATTACTAAACCAAACAACTTCCCCACAAAAAACAGCTTTTTTCAGCCTTGCGTCGTGTCTGCTGTAACAACAAGCTCCACTAAGCTCTCAGAGTTTGAACAGCCTGCATGTTTTCCTCAAAGGCGAAATTTTAAAAAAGTGTTATTTTTGATGAACTTATCTTAACGATGTTACACTTGAAGCAGACTACTCAACACAGAATCAACCTTTCAATAAATAAGAAAGGTCACTCTTAAAGGTCTAAAAGGTTGCACTAAAAGCACGTGACCCACCAAATGAGGCCTTGTTATATCACGCTCATATCAGAGAGGTGTCACTCTGCCGCAGTATTTAAAGAACATAGCTATAGACTGTTTAATGTGATCAAGGGAGTTAATGGTGTACACTTCATTGCGAAAAATAAGAATATTGAAAAGAGTAAAATTACTTACTGTGTATTCTGATACTGTTTCATCACCCTTCATACAAACACACTACCAATAGATGCTCAACAAATGGGACCATTTTGACTTTATCACATGCTTCACATGAAACAGTGAACCATTTTCAATCTAATTTCTTTATATTGATTGAGTGCTTCATAAATCTTAAATTCACTATTTAATCTGGAGATTTTTGAGTTTCTTTATCACCTTTTTGTTATTTCTTACCTGCATTCGCCATGTTTTAGTTAAAGACGATGGCCTCCAAATGCTCCCTGCTTTTACGCTCTTCCTGATGTTATCAATGATGCATGTATGGTATGAGTATGGGGGACGATTGTCATTGGATTAAATGGAAAATGGACTGCTTTTCTAGTTTTTTTAGATTCACCCATTCACTCACATTCATACACTGATGGTGCAGCCAACGAGAGCAATTTTGGGGTTAAGTATCTTACCCAAGGACACATGGACGCCTACAATGGAGCGCCTGGAATTGAACCACCAATCTTCTGATTAGTGGAAGTTGCCCTCTCTACCTCCTGAGTCACAGCTTCCCCTGTTAAATATTATGTTGATTAGAATGTGTTTGATTATGGAGTTGACTTGCAAAATGATGAAGAATAGGAACAGTCTTGCTTGCTTGTACTGCAGATGTTTATTGATAGAAGTAACACTTTTCCTTTGTCTGTTTAGTAGAGAGACTGAGACACCCCTGATTAAATGTGCTTCTGCCTCCACTGATTATCCAGTAGACTGAAGGGCCTATTTAAAGGAGTTGTGCTTGTCGAGAAAAGGTCCATGTAGCTATGTGCATGTGACCATGCTGCCCCGCTTAAGTAAATTGTCTTTTTTTTTTCAGATCCTGCCCTTTATCATCTTCGCAGACACTCTGCTCAGCCTTTTCCTCAAACTTCATTTTTAAAAAAGGTTCAGTCATTTTCGAAAAACAGCTGGGCAATGCAGTTTTTTAGCAAACATTACTCAAACATGAGGAAATGATGAGTTTGTTTAATGTGGATTAATACAACTGCAGCTCTGGTGAGTGTTTCTGGCAGCAGCACAGTGTATGTGGGACGGAGTCAAAATGAAGTACAGTGTGTGTGTTCATTCTAATGAATGGTAATGAAGGAACATGTCACCCAGTGCAACAGTGTGGCTCCCTGATGTGTGCTTAAAATCCAATTAAATTGCATTATTTTTGTCTTGTACAGTATTCTGCTCTGTACATGTTCTCCTTCAAGAAGTAATGAGAAACCAAAAGCAAGAAATTTAAAAATATAATATTTTAAATGTTTTTATTTCGAGATGGGAACCCCTAGTTTTAATGAAATGCCCTTCCATTACTCGTCTACATAGATGGACATAGAATACATATACATTATGGACTGTTTCTGGAGCTCTACACAGAAGAATGAGATACTCTCTTAGGCTCTAGATAAACAATACTTGACAGTAGCAGTAGTTCATTGGTAGTTGGGCTTTTCATTGGATTTGTTGACTCAAATATCACCAGCTCCATACAATTATGCTTTAATGCAGCATGTTCCCAGATCCATAAACAGTCACAGTTAACCTTTACATGCTGTTCAGGGTCAAATTTGGCCCATTTGTTACATTTGAGAGCTTTAAAAACACCCTATACACATTTATTTTAGCTAGACGTTTCCAAATGTGTCCCACAGTTTACAACAAATGGAAATAAAATGCATCACTTTATTTGTTTATTTGTTTATTTGTTTATTTTTTGTGCAGCTGATGCAACTGTACAGGTTTGACCTGTGTTTAAATCACCATTTAAACATGTTGTTGCATTCACCATATTCTATAAATGTTTTCCTGGACCATAAAACAGTGATTGCGAAACAGAAGAATTAATAAAACATTTATTAATTAATGACTGATGGGGAATTTATGAATGTGAATCGGTGTAGAGACTAATTATGAATGAGAATATGAACAGGATGTAAGGGTTAATTAATAAAACTACCACAAACCGGTTGGCACACTTTGGGGGCATGTGGGGCTCAATGTGTGTGCAAGATCTAAAGGTGCATAAACTCTCCAATATGTTCATGTTGAATTATTCTATGTAAATATAGTAAGGTGGAAATAACGGTTGCTTTCAGTGGCTGCCAAACTATGAATTCAGAACCTAAATAAATAAGTCAATAACTTAATATGTTTTCAATGGTATCATTTAATAAGAAGCTTTATTTAATAACAGTAATTGATTGAGCTGGTATTGGCGTCATCATATCACACCAATAGGGATTAATCTTGTTCAGTTCCTGCATATTGCTACCTCTCAGAATGCCTGCTGGGTCATGGTGGTGGACTGTTTATGTCCTTGAGAGCTTTCTCTCTTCTGGTTATTACCTCTACATTTTTTCTCATCAGCATCTGCTTCCAATCTGGATACAGCAACATCATTTTTTGAATAGATGATCATTTTCCAAGGTGCTTTCAAGGTCTCCCGGGGTGGAAAGGAATTCGATCTCATATCAAGGTGCCTGCTCTCCGCCACAAGACCTCTCATTATATGCACGGTCCTGCTTGTGAATGCCTCTGTGCCACATCTGTGTATTACATTGCACACATGCTGTGCGTGTTGCATAGGGTTTATCTACAGAAAACCCAAAGACGGACACATTTAACACGCTCCTATTCACCCTTGACTTTGTATCAGGAAACGTTCACCAGAGGAAGACAATCCACAGAGGAAGAGGACGTAGCTGCTCCTTTATTTTTGAGAGACACAAAGAAGATCAATATATTTTAAAAAAGAGTAGTTGGTTGAAAAGACCATTACCAAATCCCAGTATCATTTATAAAATTAGCAGTTAGCTTATTCTAGCAGCCCTGAAGTACTGGTGAGATAATAGGAGAATGGATCTGGATGGGGAGAGCAGCAGAAGAGGGCATAAGCAAGCAGGCAGACTTCCTGCACTCTCATTCACACAATCACACATCATCAACAGGTGACTGAACAAGCACTCAATTAAAAACTGGATCAATTCCAAATGAATCAGACTCTTTCCATGTGAGCCCAGACAGTCACTGTAACTCTTCAACAGCTTCAGTGTTCAGCACATTACATGATCTCTCTGTTAATTAGTTTGAGAGAGCAGATAGATATATGCTAGTTAATGAATGGCATATAAAAAAATGTACATGGTGTCCAAACCATGGAATTACAATGTCATGTGAAGCAATTACGCCCAAAAAGACTTTTCCCATAGACTTACATTGTGAAAGAGACATCTGTAAGTAAGTGGGTACATTGTTGTGTGCGTCACAACCCCTACAAAATGAGTCTTTCATTAATGCAACTTTCCAGAAGAGATGTGATCTCCTTTTAAACTAGCTGGAGGGTAAACCAGAAGCTGGTCAACAGAAATTGCTCGTGTGCCTATGAGTCCAATGATCTAGAAGATCCGGGTCATTTTATACCTAGAAGGCACACTTTTTTGGCTTTATGTGACACTGAGCAACTTTTATAGGACTGAAGAAAGCACATCTCCCAACACTGTATCCAGTTCTCGTTATATGTCCTTGGCATATAGCCTGAGAATGACTCTTTAGGACTTTCTTTGCTGTTTTCACATTCTTGCTCCTGAGCCAGACACGTCTAATAATTGAGAGTAGAGAAGATTTTCATGTGACTTTTAGTGGTGTGTAAGAAAAAAAACTGAACAAAAGGGAAAAAAGTTTAACAAGTCAGTGATTCAGACCAAAGGAAACCAACTGTAGGTTTAATAATGCTCTTTGAAACATTTTGGCCTTTTAAACATTGTAGCTTCAGAAATATTGGTCAAACTCTAACTTCCCTCTTAGCATAAAAAGCCAGAGCTAAATATACACAGATTGTGAAGCACTTGCTGGCTGGCATCTTTCAGTGCTCAATTTCAGCTGAAGGCAAATAAAGTAAGTATTAGGCGAGCTGTGAAAAGCTCATTTTCCTATATCTGGCATGGATAAGTCCGAATTAACGGCAGAGTGAGTGGAGGCTGTTTACTCCCTCCTCCCCTATTCCTGTCCTAGAGTTTGTCAGTCAGCTGACTCCTGGCTGTGCACCATTAGATATTTTCCTGCTTGCAGATTGGAGGAGCAGACTGAAACATGAGTGATCCCCCCCAGCAGTGGAGGTCACGGCCCTGGAAGCCAAACATGTGCTTCATCTGTTCAAGTCAGGACGCCTGGAGGTAACGCTCACTCAGAGATAAAAATGACCCAAATACAGTGGTTTACACACAGACACACTAATAAATATTAGCTTTTGAACACACACACACTGGCATCACACGCATGCACACCCAAACAGCATATGTGCTCTCTCGCCCAGTTAGATACTGCTCCCCTACAGCTACAATATGTAGAAAACATTCCAGCTGTCACTGAGCACTCTGATCTTTTGGGGGTAACACACTGTTTCCCATCAAACTTTTAATCACATTCTTCAGCTATGCAGCTCACAAGTTGGAGTTACATACTGACAGAATCTAACTACAAAACCATGACTAAGAATAGTTCCACATTTGGGGGAAAAAAAGACTTAGCCACACTTAGGTAAGATGATTGATAGTGCTTTCATGTCTGAACGCTAAACATGAAGCTGGAGCCACAAGGTGATTAGCGTAGCTTAGCATAAAGACTGGAAACAGGGGGAAACAGCTAGCCTGGCTCTGTTTTAAAGTTGAAAAGAAATCTTCTAAAGTTTACTTATTGACACATGGACAAGGATGAATTCTAATCCAAGGATAGATTTGTTTCTCAATGCATGTTTTCACAGACTCTTGCCTTTAGTCTAGCACTTGTCTTAATGGCAAGTTGCTGTGCATAGGAAGTTAAGTTGTGCTTGAACTATTTGTTGGCTCCAGAAATTCATTGATAATAAATAATGTCCATATGTAACAGCTATACAGTAGTTTTCTATGTTTGAATTTGCACCATTGCACTTTTAATTTGGTTGTATGCAGGTTGTACAATGACTGTAAAGTTGTTCTCATTCTGACCTGCAGTCTCTTCAGTAGGTCAGTATTAAAACATGTACAGCACAATAACAAACAGTACAAAGCGAAAAACACACACACACGCACACACACACATACGGGTTTATAAGGTTTAGAGGGCCATTTTCTCCAGACCCGCCCGGTGGTGGTTTAGATGGGCTACCCTTTCCCGAGGTCCTAGAGCTTTGGGAGTTAGACTGAACCACTCTAAAAAATCTGAAAAAAATTCAGCTCACTTCAGAGTTCAGATACACGCTACACAACTCCATACACATCACCCTGATAGTTATTGTGGTTTATGCAGACAATTCTCTTTTGTGACTTATGAGGACACAAAAAACATTATCAGGACTTTAAAGGGCAATGATGTCACATTTTAAATGAGTCCTCATTAACATAAATACACAAACCTGACAGCACACAGCATTAACAGAACAGTCATTTTAATGTTAATAAAGTGCTCTTTTATATGAAATACTGCATATATATATAAATAAAATATCTAAATAAACATCATGTCAAAATAATTGCACTTAATCTAGAACATAAATACAATAAAACAAACTAAAACAAACGTCACATGATTGTCACTGCAAGAAATGCAGAAAAAAGCGATAAACCCACAGGCAACTAACGGTCAGACGGCAGCCTGTCACATAACTCACATTAGCTTTACTGCTAAAATGTTCTCTAACTTGTAACTACCCATGTTGAACAGGTGGCATTACAAAATATATATGGGCATCAACTTAACCAAACAACCACATACACAATTGAACCCTGTGGATTTATAGCTTCTGTTTCTGTGACTGTCTTTTTCCAGCTATTCCTCTGTTTCTGACAAAGTCCCGTATATTTTGCACTGTTCTTTGTGCTAATGCAGGGCCTTCTACCAGCTTGCAATGACTACATTCGTTTTTGGTGGCCAGTTTTCCTTTACAAATGTGACATCTGAAATGCTGCATTACTGCAGCAACCTCAGCCTTAGACCACACTTTCTTTGGCACTCTTCTGGACTCATGTTCTTGACCAGCATCTTGTCCTAGAAGATATGAAGATAGAGTAAAAGAAAAAATATCACACATACAACACAATGTGTTGGCCGGTTGGCTCAATCAAAACTTGAGTTCAACTAATGAACAGATTCCTGTAATGAACATTCTTGAATACTCAATTTTCAGTTGACTGTTCACCTGATTTGATTTCAACCAACTAAATTTGTCCAACTTTGATGAAATTTAATATTTGCTGCAGATGGTCTGAAGGAGTCAAGAGGCATTGAAAGTACAGCGAGAATGTTCTTAAAAGTAATGCATCAATAGTTTGTCATTGTTTTCTTGACCCAACACAAGGAACAGTCAACACAGGTTGGTACAGCTGCACACAGCTTTCCAGGCATTTGGCAGGTAGGTTGGAGAAGTTACCACAGGTTTAGGCTGTCTCGGTGTCTTCTGTCTGTTAGTAGAATCCCAGACTGACTGAATGATGCTTTAACTCTGGCTGTTTATCTTGCAACAGTACATTTGGGAATCAGACACTTCTGATGGTAGTGAGTGATGAATAAGAATCTAAACATCTGAAGTGCCAAAATGTTTTGCACCGATCATTTTTTGTAGAGAAGTGGTGCAGTTTGCTAATAATTATCATATTAAATCTAAATCTAACCCTAACTCAATGAAGGTGCAGAGAGACAGGAAACGGAGAGACAGTTGTGACATGCCATAAAGGATGTACTGGTTATGTGGTGTATGTATTACTGTGAACCAAATGCTCAGTAATCTGAACCCACTTATTGAATTGATCACTCTTTTGGTAAACCATAAACAGTTTTATCTGTGTTCAAAATCAAACAAACAATGTTTTCAGATGATACACACACCAGTCAAAATTACAACACTATTGAGGATTCATTAAACACTGTATCAGAAAATGGAAAACAGTATTCAGGACATGTAGCTCCAGAATGTTTTGTTCATCATGCAGTAGATGCATTTTGTGTTTTCCAAAAAAAATATTCATAACTCAGTAACACAGTTAAGATATTTAAATTTAGATAATGCATAATGTAAGTACTGCAAGAATTACAGTATTGACGGTCTGTGCATTCAGCACTTGCATAAGGCCAAAGAACAAAGACAAGCATCTAAATGAAAAGCACATTACACTGTAAATGTAACTGCAAAATCAAAGTCGACATGTGATTAATTCGACCTAAGCATCACGTCTTTGTGCTGGGTCAGGACAGAGGACTTCATCTACATCACAGACAGCAGGGAAAAAACCCTCTGGTGTGTCTGATCCAGCCACGGAAAGGAGATTCTCCCTTCTATAGGGTGTTTGGTCATATACCTTCCAGCCATGCAGAGAAAAACTTTATTCTATTGGGCTGAGGAAAGGGGAGTATGGTGGAAGGCAAACATTTATGAATTGCTGGTTGATGTTGAACCACTCTTGTATCACCCTTCAACTCACCCATGCTGTCTGTGCACTCTGAACTGGCTTATATTGGTTTCATCACATCATGAGCAACAAGTGTGAAGAGTTTTGAGTCTTTGTGTGTAAGCTATGATATCTGTGCTGTAACTGTGTTTAACTTCTGCCACCTGTGGCTACCATTATGCATCACAAGTGCAACATGTGTTTTAGTGAGTGAGAATGTGTTTAGAAAAACAGTAAATAAGATCTGCAGATTGTGTCTAACCAGGTGAAAATTGTTCATGGTTTTGCCAAAAGAGTGATTGATTCAATAATTGCATTTGGTTCAGAGAATGGAGTTTAGTGTTTTAGCAATACAGAAAAACTGTAAACACAATTACAGCACAGATATCATAGCTTACACACTTGTTGCTCATGATGTGATAAATATATATAAATAAATAATATAAATATAAATCAGTTCAGAGTGCACAGGAGGCATGGGTGAGTTGAAGGGTGATACCAGAGTGGTTCATGAATGTTTGCTTTCCATCATACTGTACTCCCCTTTCCTCACCCCAACAGAAGAGTTTTTCTCTGCATGGCGGTGGAAGGTATATCACTGAAACCCTATAAAAGGGAGAATCTCCTGCAGGCCATGGGATTGGCTGGTGGTGACAGGTGTAGAGTCTTGCCAAGGCTGGATCAGACACACCAGAGGGTTTTTCCTCCGTTACCTGTGATGTAGGCAATGTCCTGACCCAGCACAAAGACGTGATGCTGAGGCTGAATGAATCACTTGTTGACTTTGATTTTGCAGTTACATTTACAGCATAATATAATGTGCTTTTCAATTAGATTTTGTGTTTGTACTTTGGCCTTTTGCAGTACTGGATTTTTACGGTATGCAAGTACTGAATCAGCAGACAGTCAATACTGTAATTCTTGCAGTACTTACAGTATGCAATACCTAAACTGTGTTACTGAGTTGTGAATATTTTTTTGGAAAACACAAAATGTATTTAATGTATTATAAACAATAACCATTTTTTTCTGGAGTTACATGTCCTGAACACTGTTTTCCATTTTCTGATGTTTAATGAATGCTCAGTAGTGTTTTGAGACATTGTTTGATTTTGCAAGAAGGATCAGAGGTTTAATGAATGTAGTTTGAAAATTAGGTTTTGTGTTTACAGTTTTGAGAAAAGGGTGGAAGGATTCAAGAAATGTGTCTAAGCAATTTTGAAAAACTGTAACTAACTGCTGGGGCACCCCTATATATTCACATCATACAATATACTGTAACTGCATCATTTTAAGTGTAAAGATGCGTTACAATCAAACTTACCTTCAGAGAGAGGGACAGTCTCATTCACGGTGGAGGTCACTGATGACACTGCTTCTGCAAAACACATAATTTGCCAAAAGATTTTTTTAATGGAAAAATACATTCTATCAACAAACAAACAACTGTAAAGGGAAATAACTTACCAAAATCTGCAGCATCATGGACCTGCTCCGTGGCTGTAGAGCCTGTTGCAGCGCCCACAGCCTTACTAGTTTCACACTCTGGGAATGCTGTGCCAGTGGCATCAGAATCACTCTCACTGTCCTTGGCCTCAGTGTCACTTACTGCGATTTCATCTAGGAAATGGTGTTAGCAAAAGTCACAAATAGCACAAATTAAATAAAAAAATAATGTTTCATAGGTGTTACTTTGAAGAAGAGTTAATCATACACTGGAATACAACACATACATTACACATAAAACCAATGCACACATACATTTCACTCAAAGCAATGCAATCCCTTCTCTCTAAAAGGTCATAATGTTTTGTGTTTGTTCAATGGTTCCAAAAATGTTCAACTGTACAATCATCACTGTAGTACTTTAAATATAAATGTGGTAAACAAATATACATATCCAACCATCAGTATAAAAACAAAGATTAACAGCACTATATACACACAACATCTAAAATGATCATATGCCTGCACCAAATAGTAGAATACCAGGGCTTCAAGTAAGGAAAATGCCTCGGAGTGAAGACATGACAGAAGCTAACTGGAGTCAGGAAGTGTCAGTCCAGCAGCCTGTACTATGAAACAAGCTCAACATACTTAGGACATAATCGTGTTTTCTTATTTCTATTGAGAAAGACTCTTTATACATGTACATTTTTTATATTTAAATGGGGCTGCTTTAATTTTAGCTATGTGCCCCTTTTAAAATCTGTATACACATCTACTTCTAATAGTTATACACTTAATTCACTTGTCTCACCTTTGCATTCATAGCCTAACCACTTCAACGATGATACAGGTCCCACACACTGAATGCACTTATCCAGGGTGGCTACTGTTGTGAGCACAAGGTGATGATTTTTACACTGTGGGCAAGAAGTTGACATGAGTTATTGGTCATATATACCACTGCCCATATAAATTATATCAATCATGTTCAGGTCACACACAGAGATCTGATACCGACTTACACTAAGAGAAGCACTTGACAAGAAGGTCTCTGTAAACCATTGTCCACATAAACCATATGTTCAGGTTACACACTGATCTGATACTGACTTACACTAGAGAAGCACTTGACAAGAAGGTCTCTGTAAACCACTGTCCACATAAACCATATGTTCAGGTCACACACACTGATCTGATACTGACTTACACTAGAGAAGCACTTGACAAGAAGGTCTCTGTAAACCACTGTCCACATAAACCATATGTTCAGGTCACACACACTGATCTGATACTGACTTACACTAGAGAAACACTTGACAAGAAGGTCTCTGTAAACCACTGTCCACGTAAATTATATGTTCTGGTCACACACACTGATCAGATACTGACTTACACTAAGAGAAGCACTTGACAAGAAGGTCTCTGTAAACCAATGTCCACATAAACCATATGTTCAGGTCACACACACACTACACCAATTGACAATATTGGGTTACTTTATATTTTACCACACAAATCATAAAGCAGAACATAGGATTTCATTTACCTTTCCAACCCTGCTGGGATTCCTTGGATCTGGACATGACCCTGCAGCCATCTCAGTGTCATGGGGCTTGTTCACCATCTCAGTGTCATGGGTCCCTGCTGCCATCTCAGTGTCATGGGGCTTGTCCACCCTCTCAGTGTCATGGGTCCCTGCTGCCATCTTAGTGTCATGGGGCTTGTCCACCCTCTCAGTGTCATGGGTCCCTGCTGCCATCTTAGTGTCATGGGGCTTGTCCACCATTTCACTGCCATGGGTCCCTGCAGCATCATCCTACAGAAAAAAAAAGTTATAAGATGTTTCCTATGTAATACCATAAGAAAGGTGGGAAAAACATGACCTCTGACCAGTCATGGGACAAATTGTTAGCTTTTCCAGTGTGTCTTCACGCTCTCATAGAATTGTATTGCTATGATTTAGCAACACAGGAGTTTGAGACATTAATATCACAAAAGGAAAACTTCAGCTACCTTATATCTCCATGGCCAGTCTGAATCACCATAATCATATGTGATCTCCTCTCCAGGGCTTATACTATGTTTTGCAAACAAGCACAGATGGGGCTTTCCTTCAACCATAATGTACTTCATCTTTGCATTCGGGTTTACATGGTCATCGTTGGCCAGTCTGCCCAAGGTCCCGTCCTCTTTAGCCGCATCAACACTGTAATTGAAAATCATTTATAGTTTTGCAATGTGATTTAGTCTGACTTAAACACCTTCCGTTAATATATGTTCAGCAAACCATAATCAATGTGTCATTTAATTCTGATTCGACAATACCCACCACCAGAGTTTTCCATCAAAACGGAACTTGAACATGAAGTCCTTAAGGCTGTCATGGTAGATCCTCTGCCTCCTCTCACATTCCTGATGGGTAATGAGTTGACCTTGGTACTCTAGTAGGAAGTCCCCTTTTTCGAATGGGGCAGTAGTGAAGATCCCACGACCTAATTCACAAATATGTGTAACGTGTAAGTAAGATGCCATGTTTAAAGTTTAAAAGGTTTTAACATAATTCACTTGGTGGATATCCACAGTAAATAAGTACATTAAAATGCCCAATATAAATATATAAAAGAAAGAAGATTCAGTTGAAAGAAGTTCAGTTTTATGTTTTGTCATGAAGGCACCACCATCTTGCAGTATGATAACCTGTGATATCACAGGGTTGGTTTGCTGCCTTGGTACAATCATGAAAAGGTAGCCTCCATTTTCTCACATTTGTCTTTTCAATGTTATTCTCTTTCACTATTTTTCACATTTGTGTGTCACTGTCTCAATAATTCACAGACTCTATCCTTCATGTCTGTATCTTTCACTATGTTTTTTCATCTCCATCTTTTGCTATCTTTCACCGTTTCTACCAAGGGAGCAAACCAACCCAGTGACATCACAGTTTATCATAATGCAAGATGGCAGCCCTGTGACAAAACATATAACCGAACTTCTGCTTTACACATGTTTACATTTGTCATACTCCAAATTGTTAGGTGCAGTGGAATTTCATTAAGTGAATTACTCTTATGTGATTGGCTGCTTTATTTCCACTTTAATCATGATTAAATATTCAGAGCTTTACACTCACTAACCTTTGAAAACACTTATGTGTTTTACATCAAATCCTGGTTTGTCCTTTCCAGTGCTGACATAATATCTGGCATCATCCTTTGGATTGATACGTGTTCTTCCATTCATGTTTCTTGAAAAATCAAAACACCTGTATTAAAGAAAAGACAGTCATGATTATGATGCTCATTTGAGGAATAACCATGGTAATCTTTTTGAATCATGTGGACAGAAGCCAGATGCTGTACTCACCACTGTAACACTGCTAAAACTAAACACTTAATACAATTTGTTATCATATTCAAAGGTTAATTTGATGTGCAAATCTCACACCTTTTCACCACAGAATATAACAGGAGTCTGCATATGCACAACATATTAACAGTATAAGGATTACATTTACTTATGTATTGCTGAGCTGAACTACATTCAGAATGAACTTCATCCTGTATCCCAGTGCCTCAATGATACAAGTTGTTTTGACAACAAGATAGAAGTTTCTGCAACTAATCCAGCTAAAATGAACCTTCTGGATGCTTCATTGTCTTTGTTAATCATTAAAAAGAAGCAAAGACATGGCCTGGAAAAAAAGTACCTTTAACCCTTTGTTTGTATACATATACACGCCATTACTGTGGCTGAAAGGACACAAAAATACACCAAAATATCTCACTGAGATTTCTTTCTTTCTCACTTTTTTTCTCCTTCAACCTGGGATCTCTGATGCAGCTTCACATCTTAAATGGGAGATCTAGGTCGAGGAATGGTGCAGCCGATTTTGCCATTTAATCACGGTACTTATAATATCACGTCGCTCAGCAGCGTCAGCCACAGCCCCAAAACACAGAGATGGTTAAATGTCCAGTCCATGCGACGCCTATTTCTTCACTGTATATGAACCTGAGTAACTAACACTCCTCCACTGTGAGCGTGAGTCAAGCACAAGTCAACATGGCGCAACAGGTGCCTCTAATTAAGGCTTAACGAGGGCGCGGTGCCTCGGTGCATCCCGAAAGAACAAGCAGACGTGCAACTGTAGCAGAAAGTACACAAAACACGCCGTAATATCTCACAAATATTACCTTTTCTGACAGACAAACGTCTTTCCGGAGCGAAGACAACTGCAACTAGCTCTCTACCACTTGGTAGCCGTAATAAAAAAAATAAAAATCAAATGACTATAAAGCATCTAAATCAGTGTAAAATGGCCCGTTTACATAACCAGATAAAACTAGCTTGACTTTACCTTAATTAAATCAGACACACTAAGTTATTAATAAAATATATCAGCTTACCTGTCTGTTCGTTCCTCCAGCGGGGCCCAGCAGCAGCGTCCTCCATTAAACACATGTAAAAATTAAAGAGCCGAGGTGTGGGCGGGGCTTGGAGCTCAGAGTAGGGGAGGGGTCCGCCCAAACCTGTAACCAGCCAATCACGAAGAAGCCCGCCAAATCTGAATCCGGTGTATCAAAAATGTGTATCAAACTGCAATTCAGGCACGACCGATGGGGTCACTGTGTTATACACTGGGATACACTGAAAGTCAGGTCAAGTGGTAAAGAAGGACTTTCAAAGAAAATGAGAATATCTGTTATTTAGACACTAACAAATGTAAATTCACTCTTTTTTTGTTTTTGTTTTATGAGGACATTGGCATGGTCCGCCTAATCCCAAATGTCCTCATAATGTCGGTACGTATTCAGGTCAAAGGTCCGTCTATACCAGCTATACCAACACACACACACACACACACACACACACACACACACACACACACACACACACACACACACACACACACACACACACACACAACATTTCAGGTTGTGTATGACATAAATAAACTGTGAACTAAGGAATTCTATAGCCTAGCTTAGAAGAAAGACACTCCTTACAACATTTCAAGGTTCTTGAACAAACATCTTTGAAACAACCTTAACAAGCTGTTCTGTGCAGCTGTTGTAAAATCTTTTCAAACCTTCTACATTTCAAAGAAAAAGAAAAATAGATGTTGCAAATAATGCGAATGTTAAATAACCAAGAAAAACTCAAATAACACCTTGGATTTGTCAGAAGGCATATTGCTACACTTTTGCTAGAGCTAGGCTGGCAGTTTCCTCCTAGTTCTAGCATCATGCTAAAGGTAAGGTCTCACATCTGTCACAATTCAGTTAGACAGAACCCAAAAGCAGACACAAGCACTCAGTAGATATGCAACCATGGTCCAAAACAGGCTTACAGTAGAGACAGCTACATGAGGACAGTGCACACATAATGGAAATAGGGACAGTGGGAAGAGATGGAAAGTGATGGCCAAGTGCATCATGGAGGGGGGGTGAACACAGGTGCAGATAGAATGACGCACGCAATGGCAACCTTTTGCAACACTGACAATCTGGCGAAAGATGACTGGCTACTACAAACCAGGGGCTAATTAGCAGCGGAAACAGGTAATATTGGCGAGGTACCTGTTTGATGATAGCCAAGTGAGATATGGCAGACTGTGTCATATCTAAGTTGCATTATCAGATAATATATATTAAAGCAATAAGATAGAACAATACAATCAAGAGCTGCTAAGCCATACGTCAACTGTTCAGCTAATCTTCACTTCTCTTGGCCTCTGTTTCTTTGTCTTTGTTGGGTTCCTTAGTTCTAACATACTGCAGTACTGTAGCTGTCACTTCTGATGGCATCTGTCTGCTCTGAGAATCCTGGAAGAGTAGAGTATTTCTGGCTACCGATCAATGGGAACATTTGGACTCTAATCATTCAATCTTTCCCCGATTAAGAGAATACCCTTGACTATTGGAACTGCCATGGAAACACCTTTATTGCTTAATTGGGGTAAAGCTCTAATCAGAGGAGGCGTTAATCTGGTTCACTCTTTGATCATGAGTCATGTTATCACTCGATTCAGTTCTTTTTTCTACATGCAGTAACCTGATGCTTTATGTTTAAAGCAGGCACTATCATACACACATACTATATAGAGGAAGGGTGTTAAATATATGTCCCACGGGCCAGAACCGGCCCACCTAAGGGTCCAATCTGAACCTCTAGATACTTTTAAAAGGTATGAAAATTGCAAAAAGTAATTCCATTTTTTAAATAAAACAGTGTTTCTCACTTACTTTCAGTCACCATTCACAGTCAGGGCTTGTGTTCTGGCCATGAACGTCCAACTGGAGATAATTGATTTGCAATTCGATTCAGATTTGAAGGACAAATTTGCCTCAGTGGGCTTGGACACATTTTATTAGTATCTCTTACCAGGGTACCACTAGATGCTTTATTACAGTAAATACATATATATCCTGTATACTATGTATAGGTTATTATGCAATGGTTTTACTAGTTTGGCCGCCTTGAGATCAAATTAGGGCTGTATGTGGCCCCTAAACTAAAATTATCCCTGCCATAGAGTGAGAGTGAGTCCCACTCCACTCAAAAATGTTTTTATTGTTCCTTCAGTCGGATGTTCTCTTTACTGTGCAGAATGAAGTATGTGCAATATGTATGCATTATTCACTTTAATCTGCTGAAAGTTCCTCTGTGCTAGCATTACGTATCAGTTTAAGACATTTCCCTATGAACATGATTTGGGACAGCACAACTATTTTGCAGCCAGTTATGATACGCTGTGAAACATAAGCGTGATGTGGATGCTTGAAGCTCCCAGTGCACAAACACTTTACTGAGCTTTTTCATATTTGATACATATTTGAGTATGATTATAAATGTTACATATTTACACATTCATAGATTCTGGATTATTAATGAGGTAGAAGGAGGGGATTCCAATTTAAGGATTTTTAATGTAGTAAGTGGATGTTTTCCAGTGGAAAAAATGTGAAACACAATTTATCGTTCCAAGATCATTTTTACATGCCTTAAAATATGCCTGGAGGTGATCTTTACATTCTCCTTCATGTCAAGACAACAAATCTATAGACATGTTCTTTTTGATAAGGAATTCATATACCATAGTCACAATAAACCGTCTCTAGTTGAAAAAATACAGATTTTTATGAAATAATGTAACAATTGCTAATGTATTGCAATCTGTTTCTTTCACTGTGATGTGATTATTTCTGCAGGTTTTCTCACATTGCTGTTATAGTAGGTATTTCTAAGGCTGGACTAACATGTTCATTAAATGTCTTAGTTCTCTGTCTTTGATTTCTGGCACAGCTTATGGTGATCTTTTGCTGAGTAAAGATCAAAGAGTGCACACGCTGTGAAGAATAGACCTGTGGAAATATAAGCAATACAGGTCCATTGAAATCCACAGAAATCAGAGAGCAAAAGTCTCCTTCCATATGTTACATGTGTTCACAAACACTTTTGTCTATATTGGACTTCATTCATCTAAAAGGAGCAGTGTGTAGAATTTAGTAGCATCTAGCGGAATAGACTTGGCAGAAATGGAATATAATATATAGGTAATTAGCATATAAGCGGGTGAGTGGGTCCTCTTCCATGGAGCCCACCATGTTTCTACAGTAGCCCAGAATGGACAAACGAAACACTGGCTCTAGAGAGGACATTTATTATTTGCAGCCACTGTAGCTTCTCCTACATGCTTGGAAGGAGAGGGGGAAGACAATTCATTTGGTTGCAATCTGCAACGTCACCACTAGATGGCACTAAATCCAACACACTGCTCCTTTAAAGGTCCATGAGGATGGTTCTGGTTTCTATAGACACGAGTACAATGCTTAATGTACAAAACATGCCTGTTCTGAACAGACTGATTGCTTGGTTTCCGGTATTAATGCTTGAACTGCTTGACTTCACACTCATCACTGTTCTTCCTTGGATCCTCAGTAAGTCACCCACCAAGTGTGAATTCGATTGGATGAGCGATTGTCTAGCACAATTTTTTTTAATATCTATTTCGATGGATTCAAAAAATGATCTTATTTCAATTATGAAAAGTTCAGCTGATAACACTGTCATTAATGTGTAGTATAAGTGTGCCTTTAATATTACAAATGCTATGTTTGTGGAAGCAGTCGGCGATGTGATGGAAGCAAGTGTGAAGAGTTCAGATATGTTATTGATTTTCTGTAGGGAGTTAATGTTTGAATATATGAAAATAAGAGTATTATAACATGTAAAATGTTATGATGTACTGTTTCTGTATACATATTCTATGTACAAAAACAACAGCTGATTGGCTGCTGTATGTTGCAGCTATGAGTCTGCGGTGCCATATTGGAGATGTCAAGATAAACAAATGCAGTGCTGGTACATGCCGATCATGATCCACTAAATATTTACTTTTAATGATATCTTGTATATCTTATCCAACAACTTCACACTCATCACTGAACTTCTTTAGGTCCCTGCAATACACCCACCAAGTGTGAAGTAGATCAGATGAATAGTTGTTGAGAAAAGCAAACAGACACATATACAGACACAGACTACTTCCTCTATAGTTAGATAAATAGGTATCTGTATATATACACTCTCTCAGAACCAAAGGTGATGCTGTAATTGGTCCAGAAAACCACTTAAAGTATAAAACATGCTTTTCAGGCTGCACATGAACAAATATGAATGGGTGTCATTTAGAGACTTTAATTTTTATTAACCCTTACATATTGTACAGGGCAAATTCGACCCGTTTTGACATTTGACAGCTGTAAAAACATCACAAATGTCTTTTACTCTGAAATTTGATTACTTTTCCTAAAGTGGCCCAAAATACACAAAAATTAAAATATTTTAAATGTTATATTTTTGTATAGGTGCTACAAATGTTTGTCCATTGGGTCTGTTCTGTGTCAAGTTTGATCCGTATCTATTGCCATGTGTTTAGTGAAATGAATAGTTAATAGTTTTAATAAGATAGTAGTTTTTATGATGTAGCAGTGAAGACTGATGGCTCTAATGGTTATACAATAAACCCCACACTTCCATAAACTTCTTGTTATTTTCACTTTACATTAAATACATTTCCATCATTATTGCTATGTTATATTTTCATGTCTTAGGTCAAATAGGACATGATATTGTGTGATAGTAGATGTTTTTTCTCCAACAATGAGTGATGTAAAAGCTAAAACATACACTCTCTCTGCTCTCTGAAACATGAATCAAGGTTTAATCACATTTATTGATCAGTCAGATCCACTATTGATGCTTTCTAAACACATCTGTGCTTCAACATGTGGTATAAACACTTTTTATGAGGAGATTCTTAGACCGGGTCAAAACTATGAGGGTGTAGAATATGAACAGTATGTAAGGGTTAAAAGAAGCTAAAATAGGAAGTTGGACCTTTGAAAGCTTCCGTGACACTAGAACCATTTAGCTGTAGGGAGGAGGTCATGATGCTTTTACAACTTTGACACTGCTCCTAACATCCTGCCCCTATAAACATTAAATATAAGGTGTGTGGGGGGTGTTGGACTGTCTGTGTGTTTGGTAGTAGCCTGTTTAATCTTGATGTATTTTCCTTCTTTGTGCTATTTATAGACTTACAGTAGATATTGGTTGGTGGTAGTATGGTTAATGTCATATGACTAAACCATTAAATTGGCTTTTTCAATGATATTTTTGGGAAATGATGCCAATATTAGATAGACAGGAAATGAGAGAAGAGAAACTTTCACTGAGGTTGTGGTTCATGGTCAGCACCTTAACCCCTAGACCACCATTACCCTCTATTATTAGCTTTTCCTGTAATTTGTCACACAGGACGAGCTGTCATGCTGCTACTGTAATTGATCTGCTTCTAACAAATAAAAAAAGAGGGATGATTGTGCTCTGGGCTTCTGGGACATCATCAGGGCAGGGTCGGTTGTGCAAACATGAAGCAGCTTAAGTGCAGAAAGTGCATTTTACTGTAGATCCTCATGACTGCATAACAAATCATGTGATCGATATGTTTTAATAGCTATTGACAACAAATGAAGAGAGTATTGAGTTGTGTATGTAGGTATGGATTACTGTGGTATTGATCTGGACATTCATACCTGACAGGAGACGGCTCCAACAGCAGGAAGCCCTCCACCCTTCCTCCACCCTTCCTCCTCCTCCTCTCGTCTCTAGTATTCTGAAGTGTTTCGCTTCTTTACTCCTCTTCCTTCATTTCTATGCACTCCCACTAATCTGCAGGATTAACTTATTCTGCATCTACCTGTATTCTTTGATTATTGCTGAAAGCCTGAGTGCTGGAAACTGTCTGGGATTATCTCCCGGTGGAGTGTTTTGATGTTTCCTTCTTAATGAGGCCGGCATCAGAAAGCCAGCACGCTTTAAAACCCCTTTCCCTTTTATGTTGATATAATGCCGGAGCCGTCTTAAAAGCAGTTATTACGGGAGCCAGCGCATTCACTCAGGCATGTTCACTCCCGCATCAATTTAGGATCACACTCGGGGTCAAATGGTGTTTATGCACCGCAGCATCACAGATAGTTTTGATAGCTTAAGGCAGTGCTGAATACCAGAGGAGGGGTTTGAATGGCAAACATCTAGTCAATGCAAGATAGCACATACACACACACACACACACACACACACACACACACACACACACACAGTTTATTAACTGATTAGAGTATGTGTGTATGTGCATGTGTGTATGACTGAAATTATTATATCACAGAACCAAAAAAATTATAAAATCTTGGATTTAAAAGGAGCCCAAATTTCCTAATTGAGATAATATTTATTTCTCCAGTGTGAGTAAGTGAAGCTGTTAAAATGTGCCTTTGTCTTTCAATGGAAAACAATGAGATACTCATTAGAGTCTTAACCACACTGTCAAAGCCTCATTGTTTTATAATAATTTACTCCTCCTCCATATGATGAAATGTTTAAACCTTACATACTGTTCATATTCTATACCCTCATAGTCTGTTCCAGTTCAATTTTGACCCAGTCTACCTCATAAAAAGTGTTTATACTAAATGTTGAAGCACAGATGTGTTTAGAAAGCATCAATAGTGGATCTGACTGATCAATAAATGTGATTAAACCTTGATTCATGTTTCAGAGAGCAGAGAGAGTGTATGTTTTAGCTTTTACATCACTCATTGTTGGAGAAAAAACATCTACTATCACACAATATCATGTCCTATTTGACCTAAGACATGAAAATATAACATAGCAATAATGATGGAAATGTATTTAATGTAAAGTGAAAATAACAAGAAGCCATCAGTCTTCACTGCTACATCATAAAAACTACTATCTTATTAAAACTATTAAATATTCATTTCACTAAAACACATGGCAATAGATACGGATCAAACTTGACACAGAACAGACTCAATGGATAAACATGTGTATACAAAAATATAACATTTTAAAATATTTTAATGTCTGTGTATTTTGGGCCACTTTAGGAAAAATCATCACATTTCACAGTAAAAGACATTTGTGGTGTTTTTACAGCTGTCAAATGTTAAAATGGGTCAAAATGGATAAAAATGGTTATAAATGATGAATCATTATGGATATGATGAGGTCATGTGTTGGGTGTGGCTAAGTCTTCTCTCCCTTGCAGTTGAATGAGCTGAGGCTGATTGCAGTAACTCGGGGCACCTGTGGCCCTGTAGCTGATTTGTGACTCGTCTTTCTCATTCATATGAGGCTGTGTGTGAGCTCTCTGACCTCACTGTCTCACAACACCCCCCCCCCCCCCTCCTGCTTTTCCCCACAGGCACCATCCTGGGTTTCCAGCATGTTTTTTTCAGTTATAGTTATTTCTGCACACACACACACACACACACACACACACACACACACACACACACACACACACACACACACACACACACACACACACACACACACACACACACACACACACACACACACCATCCTCCAGCCCTTACACTACTGATGCCACTAATGTCCATACATTATACTTTAATTGGCACAGTTTCTAATTTGTTTTAAATTGTCTTAAATAAATATATGGTTAAACTGCTACCACCATGCTATGTCTCCCTTTTAGTTGTGTCCACTTGAACCAGGTGATATTAAATGGATTACTCAGTGATTAAAAAAAATAAAGTTTATGGTTTAATAGTTTAAAGTTTTGGAAATAATTTCATCCAAAATGAGTAAAAACAAAATATTTGAGATATTTGCACCAACTTTCTTCAGATTTCTCTGGCTCTTTACATCATGTACCTGCTGTCTAGACTTATGTTTAACTTATTTGCAACACACATATTTTAGAATACAACTCATTGGATTTTGTTAGCAATGAAATGTTAAAGATCTGGATTTATTTTCATCATGTCTCTGGTGTTTTCACAGGAGTTCAATGTCTGGCATTTATAAACACCAAATATCACTGAATGCAAAGAAATGATTTTTTTTAGGATGTACTAAAGATAAAACAGTAACATAGGCGAACATAACATCTCATCATAAAAGACAGGCGTTGGGTGACACGATTGTAAGTTTCAAATATCAGTTCATATCAAGACAGCATCATCCTGTTCAGGAGCTCTAGTAGTACAGTCTTTGCCTTCATGTGACACTTCCAGCATGTTTTGCCTCTCGTCTGCCAATTGAGGTAATCAGTCAAAAAAAGAAAAGGTATCCGTGTACCAACCAAACCAAACCATTGAACCTTGTTCTTGCCTGAGGCCTGGTTTGTTGGTCCATCAGTTTGTGCCTGATATAAAGGAAACATAAGATAGAAAGGGAGATTGGTATTCCTTTATTGATAAATACTGTGAAAGTCCACAGAGGAATGTACATAGCTTGTATTCAGAAACTGTCTTTAAATGAGCAGTTTCAACTTCTGCAAGGTTGTGATGTCACATTTCCCCTACGATTGCCTTGGGGGGGATAAATAAGCATAAATATGCTTATTTATGTAATTTACCTAATTAGATGCACTCAGTGTGAGAGTCTCTACTGTGTTTTTCTGTCATTTGTGGTCGTGCTGGTTTCTCTCCTCTCCTCTGCTCTCTGTGTTTTACAACTCATTGGACATGTGTCACTCATAAAACAGTCAGCC
Organism: Scomber japonicus; assembly: GCF_027409825.1. Lineage (NCBI taxonomy): Eukaryota > Metazoa > Chordata > Actinopteri > Scombriformes > Scombridae > Scomber > Scomber japonicus. The sequence continues at coordinate 25,292,840 of NC_070587.1, read as the reverse complement.
AATCAGAAGAGAGAGGGAGAGGGGCAGATATAACCAGCTTGTTTCAGAGGGGCTTTGAAGAAATGTGACTCGATGCTTTTCCTCCATAAAAAACATGCAAATGTGTGTGAAGACATCACCAAAATGAAAACATTACATTTTATATAAAGGGGGCAATTTATTCCATTCCATATCCCCAGAATATAGACAATTCTCACCTGTGTTTGACTTCTTTAAAGATTAAAATTTGCCACAGTGGCTCTGGTGTTCTGATTATGAACTTCATCCTCTGTCTGGGAGCACTTCCATGTAAGATGTTAAAAAGCATGTTTAATTGAATATGAGCAGCTCTCTCAACTGGGAGCCAGTCAAGTTGTAAGAAGTGACACCTGCCGATATGACTCACTGGCTGAAGGCCAAGGACAACTCTCACCACTTTGTTTTGTGCTACTGTAGAGCTCTTTGGTAAGAAGCCAGTAATAAGAAGGATAGTTAAAATGACTAGATCAGGATGTCTTCATTCATTTATAGATCATTCTGGGAGTGGAAATGAGGTTTGTGCATGTTCCCCCAGTCCCTCAATGACTAGATTTATAAAACAGACTCATATAGACACATAACTTTATAAATCTGATGAACAGAATGTGTGTTCATATGTCTGACTTTGGATTTACACACAGTTTTAGTCAGGAATCTGGTCATCATTATCATTATCCAAGTAATGCAGAACCAGTGGCGATTTCAGACCCTTTGTAGAGGGTTCAAATTTGATCTGAGCCCCCCTAAAAATAAATATTATCATATTATAATTATTGTATTTTTTCCCCTAAAAATTATTTCATACAACTTTAATTATGCTAAAGGTTCAAATGGTTTTATTTGAACAGGTTTAATGTACTTTGGATAGTTCTGTCATTGTGTTTCTCTCAGGGTTCATTAACTATCTTAGGGTCCTCTCTGTTTATTCTGAACTATTATTATTATACATGATACTATACCACTCTACTATGTAATAATATTTACTGTTGTCATTTACATTATCCACTGATATGAGTCATTTAGCAGAGGGGTTGAACACTTGCAGGACATTGTATGTTAAATTGTCATTAGAAGCTGAGCCCCTCTAAAGGTCTGATCCTAGAACCACCCCTGTGCAGAACCTTCACAGTTATTAGACTTCTTTCTACTTCTTCTTTGACATCCTCTACTTCTACCAGAGGAGGAGGACTCCCTCTCTCAGAACCTCAGATTGTGTGATGATGATAATAATAATAATAATAATAATAATAATAATAATAATTATAATAATAATAACTTTATTTTATATAGCGCCTTTCATGAAACCCAAGGTCACTTCACAATAACAAGAAACACACACAGACAACAACAACAACAGTATATTACAGACAAAAACACACACTTAGCTGGTAAAAGCCTGCAGGAACAAGTGCCTTTTTAACTTAGATATAAAAGAGTCCAGAGTTTGCGCTTGGCGAATGTCCTGAGGGAGTGAGTTCCAACGGGTAGGCCTATGGAGCTGTAGCCCCAAAATATAACTTTTATGGAGTAAAAAACTATTTTGATTTTAGTATAAGTGGTAGAGACAATATATATAGTTTCATAGATTAGATTGCCATGGCTTTTCTGTAAGTATTTGTGGCGCCACTTTACATCATTCAAACTTGTGTGAGTGTGGAGTATAGTTATTAAGGACACAGTGACTAATTAGCAGCTGTCAAACATGAAGATGCTCCTGGTCTTCCTTAACATGTTCATTCAACTTCATTCAAAACTTCTACAGGCTCTGAACGCCATCAAGTCCTTAACCGACCAATCAGCGTACATTAGCAGAATGTTAGCGCTCTATCTCTCCCCTGTAACAAAAACCAATGGGCCTTAGAATTTTTTCATTTCAATTCTGATGCATAATCGATACTATACTTGTAAAAAATAAAATAAAATTTGGGCTTTTTTGTCTAGGTAGGTGTAAATAATCATTTTAGCCATTTAGATCAATTCACTCACGTTCATTGAAAACTAGTTCAGAGCGCCCTCTAGGTGAATTGTAGCCAATTTTAGTACAATGGCATTAAATGGAAGTGACATTTGCACATGTCACTAAAGGTTGCTGTTCTTATATATGTATGATTTGCTAAAAGTTGATTTCCAGGAATATGCATCTAATTTAAGAATGCATTTACAGAAGTTTGAGAATGGCTCTAGAACAAATCACTGGTTCCCACATGTTTCATGATGTGAAACAAATGAAGGATATTCATTTTAATTTTTTTCCTGATAGTTGTTTTTTTTTTACATTTTGTTTTTCAATCAAATTTAATAGAGAGAGAATAAAAGACACAGGTCTATGTGGTTTCATCATATATGAATGATGTATTTCACATTACACAGCCATATGATTGGTCGTAGATATAAAATATATTGATTAGTGCAGCTTTAAGCTCCATTCTCACTGTCTACCCCTGATTTCAATCTTCAGCTAACGATATGCTGCTATACAAAGAGACAGATATACGATATAATAAAGAGGAAATGGCACATTAGAACTATCAGTGCTCATCATTATTACATATATTGTATGTTTCTAAAAAGCTATCAGTGGCAGAAAACTGCAGGCTCCAGATCATCAAAGAGCCTGATAGCTTCCTCCACCCTGACAAACCAATCCAAGTCAGCCCAGCTGCTCTGGAAGCTCCAATGAGTCACGGTTCAGTAACTGACCCTCCAAAAGGACCAGTCATGCAAGGATGAGTGTTTGAGCGGCATGAAATTAGTTGGCTGGAATAATACAGTACATGCAAACAGTGATCGCTCGCACGTTTTTTTTTTCTCTCCCCTCGCAGTTTCTGCTTCACTTCCCCTCCCTTGTCTTTACACAAACATGTGAAATAAACCTGAATATGAAATGTTGTTTCATGACTTAGTAAATGAAAAATTGATCCAGAGGAGCACTCGTTGTTTTTTTACTCTCTTTACAGAAACTTCTTTCATGTATTTCTATAAATGCTTCTCTCATCAGATTCTAAAGCCAAGTAGAATCTGATCATCAAATCATACTTTGATTACTTAAACGGGAATAAATTATGGCAGCAAGATTCAAGTGGTCGATTCTTGCGTCTGGGTTTAATACAGCTGACTAACCTTGTTGTGAGAAAATAAATAAATGTAGGTAGGCAGAGTTCCCCTCATGGTCTTATTTTGGAGCCGTGATCGATTCTGTCATGTCTGAGTCAACGACTGATAAAAGTGTCTGCCAATCTATCACCTTTTGCGACGCTGAAAATCAAAACACATGTTGTGAGGAGGAGAAAAAAAAGAGGGGGGGGGGTTGGGGGGGAGGGGGTTGGCTAGGCCCCGTTCATAAAGCCCAGGAGTGACAGGAAATCCATTTCTGTAGCATGCAATTACCAGCATGCTGATTCGGGGGGAAAAGACTCATGCTTTATATTTCATCAAGGCCGTAGAGGAGCTGAGGTGGCGCTCAATACAACAGCAGCACACACACACACACACACACACACACACACACATACACACACACACACACACACACACACACACACACATACACACACACACACACACACACACACACAGTTAGATAAATGTATAGACATATGTAGCAGTGCTGAATGAAATGTGCCAAATATTTGTCAGGAGAGATGAGAACTGTATGAAAAATAACCGAGGGAGAGAAGAACTAGATAATGAGGAAAAGAAAATAATAATTAGGGAGAAAAGAGGAGCATGAGAAAGAGAAAAGAAGACACATAAACTCTGCTTATAACTTAGAAAAGGAATATCAACAAATAGTATATGCCCATACTGTACCAATGGACCTGTGATATATCGGCCAATAATATTGCCTGACCATTATATCGGTCTGTCACTGATGCAAATTTCCTCAAGCTCAAAAAGCAATTAAAGTATTAGATTTACATGTTTTCAAGTATGTCTTAAATAATACACACATGACTGCTATGAGGCAGCTGTGGTCCTCCACCAGTTGGAAGATTGTAAGATGTCCATGTGTTCTTGGGCAAGACACTTAACCCCAAATTCCCCCCGTTGCTGTGCCAACGGTGCATGAATGTCTATGAATGGTTAGTTTTCCTCTGATGAGCAGGTTGGCACCCTGCCATCAGTGTATGAATGTGTGTGAATGGGTGAATGAGACATGTAGTGTAAAAGTGCTTTGAGTGGTTGAAAAACTAGAAATAACAGTTCCTGTTATTCCTGCTATAAATGTTCCTCCTGTCCATATACTGGTGTTTTCCTGCATGATTCTATTGTAAGAGATGGGACAAAGAGACAAACATGACTTCGACCAAAGCTTTGTAAAGCTCTAGCAGTCTGAGTTAACCAAACAGAAGCTTACAAAGTTACATTCAGTTGTGTACAAATTCCATTTTTGTGTGGCAGCTCAGTCTGTGGAAGCACAAAGAGAAGAATGTAACTCGAGATAATATTGATTAAAATTGTGTAACTGTAACTGCTGAAGCCTCACAGTAACTTACCTATCACTTACACTGGGATAGAAATGTGATCCAATCCTTTGACTCTATATGACCTGGGTTTTGCCTCTCAGGCTTTATATTTACTATATATATTTCATATGGGGCCATGCGCCTGCACGTTATTGTTCCAACCAATCAAATGTCTAAAGACTGAGATCAGCTGATTAAATGAGTCAAGTCTGGTGTGCTCTTGCTTGGTTGGAATGAAACCCTGCTGCCACATGAACCTTTATGGAATAGTGTGGACATCCCTTTTATTTGATAACTGCTCTACCCTCTGATTGGTGGAGGTTGTACCTTCAACCTGAGAGGAGGACCATAAGAAAAATATACTCCAAACTCCCATGCATGTTACTTACAGGCTTAAAAAAAATCATGTTTTTTGTATAAAGTCAGTATTCTTCTCAAAGATGTAGGAATTGAACATCAATCAAAAATTAAGCAGAAAGGATGTGCTTAGGAAAGATACAATATTTCAATATATTATAGAATAGAAACATTTATTCTAATGAGCCTGTCCTCCAAGAAACATAACCCAAGAGGTCATAATGCCAGTTGTGTTTGAGCGACAGATGTTGAGCAGTGGTTCAGCTCACATGATGTATGTATACATACAGTATGTAGACATTTTTCCTCCTTCAGGGTGGAGGAGCGGGTGGAGCTTCTAACCCAACAGTGGACTTTTCCACAGGACACCACTGTTCATTTCCAGTGTCACATTCCCAGCCCCGACAAATGATGTTGTCCTGCCGATCACTGCCGATAGAGGAACAAGATTGGATGTGTTGTTTTGGAGAGCACATGGTCAAACAAGCTATTTGGTCAGCTTTCAGGACTGAACTATACATTCCCCTTGATTGAACACTACAAAAAAAAAAGTCACTACAGAGCACATTTACTAGTGCTGGTTTTAACTGTGACATGCTTTAATGTGCTTGAGCAAATTTAAGCTCATTTCATCGCTTCAGTGCAACTCTAAATATAGCAGATTTACTGTGAACGGTTAATTAAAAATAACTTACCTTCTCACCCTCCTTCATATGAAATATTAACCACTAAATGTATTTAAAATTCTTACCCTGTGAACCTGTAAAGGTGAGGCTGCAGGAGTAGAAAAACTTCTTAATGACTGTCCAAATAACACAGGAGCTAGACCTCTACTACCTCATCAGCCAATCAGAGAGCAATAAAAAGATTGGCAGATCAGTCTACTCATTCTGAGTTGTTGCAGATGTTAGAGGAAACATTTCTGCCTGGAGTGTTGTGCTGTTTGTGTGTGTGTGTGTGTGTGTGTGTGTGTGTGTGTGTGTGTGTGTGTGTGTGTGTGTGTGTGTGTGTGTGTGTGTGTGTGTGTGTGTGGTCTGCAGCAGAGCCCTGTGAGCGCTTTCATGTGTAAAAGTGACATTTACCACATTGCAGGCTGTTTACATGCAAACCTCATAATGGTGGAACTTGAAAATCAATATGTTTGAACTACCTAGATATCTGTTTACTGTTTGTGATGAGATCTCCATACAGTGTAATACTGAGGTAAAGCTAATATCCTGTTAAATATACAAGCTGCAGTGTTTTCTTCTGAATCCTCCTCTAAGTTTTCCATCTGCAGCCTGCAGCACCTGTCTAACCTGCTAATATGTGGTCAAATACAGTTAGAGCTCACTGCATGAGGTGAGTTGACAGTTATTTTGAGGTGATACATTTTCCTCTGCTGTGACATCCAACAGATTCTCCTACCTCTCAGATCCCAGTTTAACCCTTCCAACCAGTGCTGTTAGGAAAGCACTCTTACAGGATACCAGAACTGCAGAAGCCATTAACTGGCTCATGTAGTCTGGCTCCAGTCTGCTATGATGTGCCTATTTATCATCTTTAAGACAGAGGCTAAAGATATGGCTTGTGCATGATTTATAGTATTGTGTTAAAACAGCATTGTTTTCAGTATTATAAGCTTACTTATGCTTACTTTGTGGTAGTAGAAGATGTGAGGACATTGTACATCGAACACCAATATACTGAATTTTACATGTTCTATGTTCTGAAACTGGTCACTATTAATTCATTGTATGTTATTCCTGAAATACATCTGATCAAGCAACATACCAGGTTGAACAAATCGAAGATATGAAGCCTACTACCGGAAGAGACTGTTCTCCCATGAAATATGACACAATATATTGTAATATCAATTGGCCAAAAACGTTTGAGTGACAGATGCCCTCTAGTAGTCATAGTATTAATATCTGAAGCAGTTGTGCAGTTGATTAGACTTTGTCAACATATTTCAGTGGACTTGTTGTGAGTGTCACATTATCAGTTAAAAAAACAAAAAGTAACTATAATAGTCCCCTAACCTTATTAAGCTTAAGCCACAATGATGGTGGTGTCCTATCTTTACAGATGTAGTAACATTAACCCACACCACATGTCCTCAAACTGTACAAAGTGATCATTTTAACTCAAATGGAGATCTTTCTTTAAACTGAACTAAATGGTTGTTCTGCCTAAACCTAAGCAGGACTCAACCACAGTGTTGTCACACCATAAAATATCATTATGTTTTAACAGTAACTTTTTAAAAGCGTTTTTGGAAAGCACAGAGACATTATGCTGATTTTCTGAGTTTTGGAATCATGTTCAAACTATGTATTTGGTCACTTTATTTGGAAATCTAAAAGAAACATATTCACTTGCTTGCTGAGAGTTGGATGAACAGATTGATACCAGTCCTATGTTTGTGTATTGACCTGGAACTATGATGCAGTTAGCGTAGTGTGAGGACCCTCCCTAACAGGTGCAACAAACGTAGAAGAATGAAGGAGATGTCAGTACAGGTAATAGGCTACTGTACATACATGCCCGTTAAGTCCTGAGGGGTGAGCCAATCAGGCAACTTAAGTAAAAACAACTTTATGGATAGATGATGGCTTTCATTGTGTACACAGAGCTCTGATTGCTTGATTGTTGGTTTCTCCAAACGGTAGAAACAACACCAGGCCTTGAGTCTCATTTATAACTGACATAACATGGCTTGTAAGATATGTACATCACTGCCTATGAATTTATAAAAGTTCCAACTTGACTTCAGAATGTGCGTATCTGTATGGAAACTCTGACCCAGGTGTGTGAACGTTTTGTAGACAGAAGAAATGGGTGAAGGGGACAGGTTCAATTTTGACTAGCGTCCGCCAAGAACCCAAATCATATGAGTGACCATTGATTATTCATCATGAGTCACTTCCTCCAGCAACAAAACAAGAGGTGACAAAATCAATCTAGCCTTTACATAACCTCAACCTCTACAACCTTTCTGTTTCACCTAACACAAACGCTACTTCCTGCACTGGCACTGAACTTCCAATCATCCAATGAATATATTTCTTAGGGAGTACTTTGCATTTCTCCTAAAAGAATGCTGACACCATTAAGAAACTGGACAGGAGGAAATTAGATGACATTAATTAAAAAAATTTAAAAATGCAAAGGCTTTAATCTGCAGTATTAGAGCTGCCAGCAGTGACACTGTGATTTACCTGATCGTGTATATGTGTGTCTCTCTTTTTCTTTCTTTCTTTCTTTCTTTCTGTGTGTGTGTAATGACCAGCACTTTGGGGGTCTGCCCATCCTAGAGAGATAGCTTGGAGCAGACAGAGCCATGATAAGAGCACTACTAACTGGGATTCTGTTGCTGTAGGTGTGTGATAATGGATGAGGTCCATGGAAAGGAAGCTGGAAAATCCTGCTAGGGCAGAGGGGGATGCAGGGTAAAGAAATAGTTCAGGGTAGTGTGAGTGTGTGTGTGCATAAGTGTGTGTGTGTTTTGGTTGTGTATATGCTTGTGGGTGACATTTTCTTGTGGGCGATGTGGTGTGTGTGTGTGGGGGGGGGGGGTGTACTTGTGCATGCATGTGTAAGTGCTTTGTCTGTGTGTGTTAATGTGGATGTATTGGTGCTTTGAATTGTTTTAAATATGAAACTCTGCTTTTATTAATAATTAACCATCTTCTTCTTTCCTCAACTTTTGTTAAATGTACAAAAATAAAAACTTTATAAGCATTTCACGCATGACAAGCTTGCTAATAATAAATAAGTTAAATGCGAACACCATGTTGCCTGCTGTTTTACTTCTGTCAAAGAGAAGAAAACGTCTGACTTCAACATTAGGATTTAAACATTAAGAGGGTGAAGTAAGGCTGACTCTTGTCATCTCATGGCTTTCTCTTCTCTTAATGTCTTTTAATGTCATCACTGAGTGATGGTAGCAACATACATTTGTGTGCACTCACAGCCTGCACAACAACTATCTGAGGTGTATTTAATATTCAATATTTAATGTTTTTTTAACTTTTTTTATTTAAAAAAAATCTGCCTACACTAGCATTCTGATAAAGAAAAATAAAAGTCCTCACCAGATGTTTCCTGTGGTTCCAGCCACAGTAATCAATAATTTTAATATAATGAATCAATTTTCTATGTTTAATGTGACAGGGATTGATCATGGTGTCAAACCCACACAGTATTACGACCAAGTCTGCAGTTTTGCTATATGTAACATGTTAGCTCTTTTATTTCATTACCTTCAACTGAACAGTTTAAACTCAGTCTAACTGGCCTGGTCAACATTGTTTCCAGCTGCAGGGAGTTGTTTTCAGCAAAATAATCTGTTAAACCCACTTTACACAACTTATTTACCACCAAACAGCAGACAGGTGAACTAGCGTGCACACATAGCAGAGCATTTCAAAGCTAAATTTCAGCAGTTTTCAAAATTGTCAAAGCAAGACTTCATCTATCTTCTATCATCTATTTATTCATTTGAATCCCAATCCAATGTATAGACATGGTTAGCATTACAGACTGGGCAATGCTATCTCTGGATTGGCTCACATTGCCCAATGAATGAATGAATGAATGAATGAATGATGTCATTTTCAAAGCTGTGAGCACCACAAACTAGAGTCCACCCACCTCCATTGTATTAGTGTAGAGTCTTAAATGTTAGAGATAGTTTTCTCAAAACCTGGACAAATAAGATCTAGATGGCTAAAAAGACTAGACACAACAATATAGTTGTCAGTAAAGTGGAGAAGTGTCAATACCTTTTCAGAAATCATGAATGATTTATGTTTTATTTCATTGTCTCGCTAGGAGAGCTGAATTGGTTGCATTGCAAAGTACAAAAAAAGGAAGTGAGAGAATATGTTTTAGTATTTTGTGAAAACAGTTTAATCAATGACCTGAAAATAACAAAATAATCACATCGCTGAACAGGCGGGAGGGCAATCTGGCAAAACAGATTATGTGATTTCAATTTTAAATGTACAGCACACAATTGTAGAGAATGCAACACACACGCAGCATGCACACATTTGCACATACACACACTCACACACACACATTCAGTCCATAATTAGGAAAGTGGAGGCAGCTTTGAGCAAAAAATTGCTAATATGAACAGCGTGAGCCTCGTTAAAATCCAAGCAGCTGTATTTGAGATTGTTCTTCATCACACAATCAGCTTCTAAACACAAAGTGTTCTTTGACACAGTCCATTCACTCATTTCAATGAGAGCACTGCATTGGCAATGGGGGGGGATTCAGTTTTAGCTGCAATTCAATGAAAGCCCAGAGTGCTGACCAGTGGTGGAAAGTAACTAAAATTAATTTGATACAATTTTGTACAGGTATTTGCACTCTACTGTAGCATTGTCCATGCAATGCTACTTTCTACTTCTGTTCCACTACATTTCAGAGGGAAATATTGTACTTCCTTTGTAAATGTATTATAAGAATTGGATAGGACACTGCCGCTCAGCCCATTGTCTGATTTTTCCAAGTGGTGACTGGTGGTATTGCAGTAACAAAATCCCTGTGCGGCCCAAAAAGCATTTTCCTCATAGACCAACATGTAAAAGAGACATCTGTACAACTATTAACAGGAAATCTCAAACTGCAGACAAGATCAATTATGACTCTTTCTATTATGAATGTTTTATCCATGGAGGTTTTACATTTGTAAAACCTTCCTCGAGTGGAGAAAAGTGATTTAAAAATCCATGATGTCAGCACAATGCAAAGTCTATGGGCCGAGCGGGAACTCTACTCTGCAAATTCAGTAGGCTGCATAATGCAGAAGCAAACCCAGGAGCTAGAAACTTTTTTGGTGTATGCACCAGCTGACCATTTTTGGTCTGGTATCTTGTCCTTATAATACGTCCATGCTATAATCGGTCATCTGTTCCATAGCCTTGGTTGCTAATGATGCACTCTCATATTTCAGATTGGATTCTTTTACATTTTAGTAAGTGTTATGTCAAAGCACAATTAATTGAGCTAATCAGCAGTCACAGGATGCATTCCAGACCTGCAGAGGGCGTACACATCAAAAAGGAGTTAATGGAACCCAAGTCTTTCAACCTGTGCTCCTGGAGGGACCATATTCACCTGTGCACCTGTTGGGAAAGCATGGTATAAAATGTTTGCTCAGTTAGACCTTTCACCTGCTCCTGGAAAGAAGGAATTTCCACAGCTCCCTGATCAATTGTGAAGATGCAACTGGTAGCAAAAAGAACACTTTGGATGTGGATGATGTGTTTTAGTTGATGCATCTGCGAGCCTTTGCTGTTTGAGTTAGTAATATGTAGTTTAAATTGAATAATTCAGAGTTTATGCACTTTATCAAAACTTTAGTGTGATGTTTTTGTTACTTTAATCACTCTTAATGTCTTGAGATTCTAAGTTAATTCTGATGACTTTAGTTGTTTTGAATGCTTATATTATTTACTGAAGACTATGCTGAACTTGACAGTAAGTTTTTAGGGAAATGTTGTAATATTGCAATGTTGGACCTAGTTGGGAGCAGAATTTCTGTATTTGAACATACAGAGCCTGTTTTTCTATCTCCTAATGCTACAAAGTGCTACTTGGGCAAACACTCAGGATCAACTATGAAAGGAACACATGCATCCCCCCAGAGCACTTACAGGTTCACATGCAAGACCATTCGCACCTGTCCCTGAACAATGCAACTGACCCCCCCCACCCCCCCAAAAAAAACAAAAAAAAAAAACAGAACATTTAGAGCCTGTGTTTATATCTCCTAATGCTACAAACTGCTACTTGGGGAAACACAAATTAAAATAGGTCAGGATCATTTAGAAGTTAACCAACTACAAAGGTACAGGGAGTTTCAAATACATACAATGTATTCATGTGTTTAATTGTGGTCTAAGCTAAATTAAGTAAAATCAATCATCTAACATTTTAAATTTCTACTATTCAGTTAGTGACCATGTGAGAAGTGCAGTGTCCTTATGTAATGTGTAAGGAGCACAGGCTAGTTTGACTACCACTCTGGCCCAACGTTGCCCAAGCTATAAGTCAAATTTGATGAATGTTTTCCAAAATAACTAAATACGTACATGTTCTAGACATTGTAATGAACACAAAACATATTTAAGGAATTTTACTTCGTTATTTGAATATTGACAAATCCAGTGAGCTCAACGGGAAGTTTACAGATAGAGTGAGTTCGTGGCCAGATGACCGGACCTCTAAACACTTCTTCTATCCAATAGCATTGTGAGGACAAACAATAGGTTCCATTAACTATGTAAATGTGGTCTTGAGAGAAAATAATATTTGCAGACCTTTTTTTTAAATTGTTAAAAGTGATGTAATTCTGCAACAGTGGGCCTCACAGGGTTAAGAAACCTCTGACCTCTTGTTGAAAAGATTCTGAAGGCAAGTGCTAAGTGTAATAAGCTCTGAGAACATGTATCAATATTTACTCAATTAATTACTGCAAGAGGATGGAATGCCTCTCACAGCCTGGAGCCTCCTGTGGCTTGTCTTAAAGAAGAAATAGTTTGGACATGCCAGCGATCAGCTTTCATAAACCTCACTTCTTAAAAAAAAAAAGGTTTCTAAATGTAAGTGCTGCTGAAGTGATACTGCTGAATCCATCAGTCTACAGTTGCTTGTTTAACTCAAAGCTCTTACAGCCTTATAATAGACATCCAGCACTTAACCAGCTGAGACGGAACCCCTTCTCTTCCACTGTTCTGCTGTTTTTAAATGCCACAATTGCTTGGCAGGGTGACTTAAAAATCTATTCCCCACTTCACGTCCTTGTTTGCGGTCCATTCGTCTTGCCAGCATTCCTGTGTTTTGTGTATCGATTTGCTGCTCCTGCTGTCATGCTCAAGACCAGAGAAGACCTTGAGAGGAGGATGGGTAGGGGTCGGTAATGGAGTCGTCTCTCCCTCGTTATCCCAGGTGTCCGAGCTGGAAGGGAAGTGGTCCGCAAATCCTATCTGACCTTCACCTCAACCTCAAAAACAAGAGATGACAGTCTGTCCTGCTGGCCCAGTGTATACAGTGATGTTCCTTTGTTCTCCCTGTTTCTCTCCACCTGTCACTCTCTGCTGACAGCTCTCTAATGTAGGCAAAATGTCATGAGAATAAAATACAAAGAGCAGATGGAAGAGTATCATCATAGTCCAGACAGATGAGATACAAGGAGAGAAAAGGTATAAACAATGAGAACATTAGCACATTCACTGTTCACATTACAACTTTGAATCCTATCCTCTTGATATACATGAAAAGATGAATAACTAGGTTTTACACAATCAGGATTTTTGGGGCTGATCACCGATCAGTGAGTTTAAATAAACCGATCACCGATCCGATCACGTCTTTGTCCACGCTCCGTTTCTTAAACTCGGCATGCTCCTCCTCGTGTTCCCTATGCAGGTAAATTTGTGCTGTTGAAACATTTTGCAGATGCTTCCCTACGAGGTTCTTTAGTGTTGCACAGATTGCAAATAGCGTGTTTTATCTGTCTGCCCACAACACCCACATGTTTGTTTGAATCCGACAGCTAATGATTCAAGATTCAAAAAACTTTATTGTCCGCAAATCTAAGTGTCGGATTCAAACAGACATGTCGGTGCTGTGGAATTTCGTCGGAGTAAATGAGACAGATAAAACACAACGGGAGCAACTGCAAAAAAATTCAACAAGACAATGACGACATTGATCAGATCAGCGAATTAAGACATTACAGCTGATCTCACAAATTGCATAAAATGCTAAATATCGGCCGATCCAATTTAGCTGATCAGATTGGCGGAAAGCCTATGAATAACAGTTAATTATCACCCCGATCAAATTCCTTTAAATGAGTAGTTCTCAAAGTGGGGTCTGAGGACCTCCAGGGGCTCTTGAGGGGTTTCAGGGAGTCTAATCAGATGGGGGACCCTGGGGCAAATTCTTATCAAATGAGGCTCTGTGGTCTAATTTGTGTAAGTTATGTCAGGGATCCTTGACATGAAAAGGTATGAGAACCATTTCTTTAAATGTGTCCAAACTGTGTCCTATGGTAGTCTAGCAGAAACCCTCATTTTGTCTGACTCCCTCCCCTCCCTGTGTGCCACGCCTCCTGTTCATTAAGAGGGACATCTCACTGATCATGTCAAAGTCAAATGGGGAGTATAACTAAGTATAATGTTGTCTGGAGGAGCTTTGTCAGTGGTGATGAAATGAAATCTTGGACTGTCATGGCCAGAGTTACTAAGTAGATGGCATTGTGCAAATGTGTACTGCATTTCTTATTGAATTTGCGAATGTAGTAAACAGACAATTTACGACAGTCGCAGCTCATTGCGCAGTCAGGGGATCAGGGTCTGCTGTTTGTTGTTTTACTTTTAAAAAGGTGCAGGTCGCTGGTATAATTCGTCCGAGATGGAGCCATCAACAAGCACATAGAGATAAAGAGTCTAAATTCAGTGAAGCAAACATTTTTTATCAACCATGTTAGGACACACAGATGTTCTACAAGGACACAATGTCACTGCAAATAAACAAGAGTAATACAAAAAACAACTCTTGTGAATCTGCTCCCTTTTTATGGTAATTTGGTTTTCACTATATTTTCATCTAATCAGAGCAGTGAGGTATCATTGTTGAGATGGGACCTACAGACTTGAGTGTTGGGATGCCTATCTTACATTGGGAATTCACTCTGGATCTGCTGTTACAGTCAATCTCCTTTAACATGTGTTGATATTGGAAGCATTGATGTTATGATCTTGATAGAACAACCTTGAACCAAGGCCAGATTTACAAGAGCCCAATATGTAACCAGTGGTACTCCAGTGTATGCTGGCACGTAGAGTGGTAATGGGAGGAAGAAAGATACTTCTAAATCTGTATGATATATGTTTGTATATGAAATCTCATTTTAAGCACTGTAAAGATGTGTTAAATACCAGCTTTGATGCTGATAGTGATAGGACACCTGTTGTAATTCTGCCTTCTTGCTGTTGTAGGATTGAGTCATGATCTGATGTAGCGAGGATCATCACCATCATCCATAAACAATAAAATAGGAGAAAAAAAAACAAACATTACCAGCAAGTACTGTAAATCTGTCTTGTAGATGCGGCTGTTCCTGAAGATTAATTGATCTAAGATACTTTGATACAACATTGGTGATCTTCTGTTTTACATCCAGTTACTTGGACGAAGAATACATATTCTTTCTATTGATGTTTATTGAGAGCTGGTGGCATGAGTTGTATGTGAGTGCAGTCTATGGTTCTGAGAACATAAAGGAAATTGGCAATGTCAAAAGATAGGGATATATTTCTTGTTTGTGAGCACATCCGATACCACAGGAAATTCACAACTAAACACAGGTTCAAATATGTACTCATGATTATATAGAGATACTGGTATTCAGGGACTTCTTGCTAGCTGGTCATTAATTAGCAGTTAGTTCCTGATTTATTATTATTTTTCTGTGGTAACTCTACTCTTTCCTGTTGTGACTCCATACATGTCGGCCTCACCGGGCACAAAACAATACAAGTGAAGAGTGACAACCAAAGACACTTTTTTAGACACCTCAGGGACGCTGTGACAGGACTGACAGAAGTGCTATGTAAGGATGGATGGACAGAAACTAACAAGGGTCCCCTCCTCCACACACACACATACACACACCTACAGGAAGGCAGCAGCTACCTCCATTTGTCCTCAAACTGTACAGTGAGACGAGTTCACTTTCACCATAACTTCTAATCCTCATTTCATTGAGGACAGCATCCAACAGCTGATGCAGTGAGATGAAGTTAGCTGTCACCTCCACTACATAGACACAATTCACAGCAGTTAGACATCTCAAAATTGATGGAAACATGATCAAAACTATCTACGTATACATTTTTTACTACAGGTAAGTTCGATCATATGACCGGTGCATATGATGCACACCGGCATGTTAGTCAATGTCACCATGAAATGCAATATGGCATGTTGGTCAGCCTATGTCAGGAAGGAAGCATTTTTGAAAGCCACAAAACTGAACATCTGTTATTCCTTCTTTGTATGCGTTTGAGTAAACTGTCAGTTAGAAAACACATTCCATGGTAAATCATGACACAGTATATTGCTAGAGGCAGGAAAGGTACATTTGATTTTTAAGATACTGAACGTCTTTTCCAAGAAGAACGTGAGAGAAGATGTTAGATGCAGTTGAAAGCCCTGAAAAAGCTAGTAAACTGATCTTGAGTTTATATTATTCTGTCACATACTCTGATACCAAGGTTAAGAATAATCTTTCATCACCTTAAACAGCTAGGCCAGTAGTGCAATTCATATAAATTGGACTTTAGTGTTTTTGCACCGATAAAACAGACTAGTATCACCTATCCGGTAGAAGTAGATGTTTTTTTCTACATGTCAGCAATATCATTAGACTGGTTTGGGGCTGTGTGGTTTTGAAGAGTTGTTTCATATACACAGACCATCGATAGCAAAGTAACAGCTGCAGTCCTCCATCAGTGTTTCTAACAATGCTCGTAGTCCAAAACACCACCAGTGTAGTTAAAGACCTACAGTATGTTGGAAGAGAGTTGGTCAAAGCCTAATACGTTGATTGCATCAGGCAAGGCTGCATCACGCTCCAGCTGTGACATGGTTCTGTTCCATCTACTGCACTGTGTCATACCCCACTGGGATAATCTTGTGATTTTCCACTTCCAAGAGGAACTTCTCATCACCAATGATGACAAATATTGTCTGACCGGTTGGCTTCTGGTCTGGCAATGGTGAAATGTTAATGTAGTGATGTGACATACAATTGATGGTCTGAGCAGGTTGTAGATGCTTCACAAATAGTCTACTGCAGCAATAGACTTAAAAAAAGGAACGTAAAAGCCTCAACTCTCTGTTCCATGAACTATACTTTACTTGTAAATCTCCATTAAACTCTCATGTTTCTATCACAATCTGAGCTGCATGTCGACCAGGAACCGCTAAAGACGAAGCAATCAGACAGATGGCAATATGCCACCCTGTATATATCTAAGGCTTAGTACTAGTGTCATGCTGCTACAGAGATTTCCTCTTTCTCATGTGTTGTTTTGACTTTCATTAAATGTTGCATTTCTTCTGATATCAAGAAGTTTGAATATTTAAACCATTCTATCATGAATTGTATTCCTACTGTCACCAATTTCATAGCTATCCTACCCATAACATGGAACATCTCAGGAACAGTTTGGTCTAATCTACAGAGGTTCAGTGATATCGAATGTGTTGCCATCACTTTTTTTAAATTTAGGATCTACAAATTTTAAGAAAGCTGTAAAAAGTCTGTTTCTATGGCTGAAATGTTATCCTTATGGATTATCTTTGTAATCAACCCGCTAATCCTAATTTAAGTCTTCTTCATGCAATTGTACAGTATATGTGTAAATCTGTTATTTTGTGAAATCTCAATCTCTCTTTTAACCTTCCTTTTTAATAATCTTAGTTCTCTTTTTTCTTTGGCTAATGTAACTCTTGTACTGGAGGGCTTAGATTAAGCCTCCTGAGGGTTTTTTGCATCACATCTTACATTTTTTATATGTATGTATATATTCTGTATCATTTGTATATGTGTAAACTAATGAACATCTGAAGTCTAAATCATTTAGCAAGTAATTCCTTCTCCAGACAGCACTTTCACATCAATGTCATTTTTTTCTCAAAGCCTAGGTCATAGCCGATTTCACACTAGAAACTGAATAACTTTCACGTTCTCACATTTTTAACCTTTATCTGTCCATCATGATTAACCCAAACATCTCTATTCAATTCCACTCTGACATCACAGGAATGGCAGAGCTGGACTTTTCAAAATTCTTTGATATTAAAACACCTTTTACTAACAAGACATGTCTGCACTTAGATCATAGATCTCCTAATAGCCATTTTGGGGTCAAAGTCATACTGGCTTTGTCACATTAGGCCTTCAGATAATCATTATGTTGAGAAATGTTTTTTGTTTTGAAGAGTTTCAATCTAAATTAAATATGAACAGCACATATGCTCACATAAGGGCGCAGTCATTTTAATGATGGATGCAAATTGACTGTGCCTGTATTCATATTAAATTGCACGCATCACTGTATAGACAGCTATCATTAAATAGAGTAGAAAATGTGCTAGGTCCATCAAATGGCATTGCTTGGGTTTGATGCAGTTCTATAATCAACACTGCGGAACCTTTTAATTTTATAGCCTTCATTCTGTAGAGTGGGAGGGACAGCAAGCACACCTTTTCATTCACAAGATAATTTGGGTCCTTATTAAGCTGACTGAGTGGTTCACTTAGCACCAGGTTTACATTTCCGGGCTTCGCTCTTGCTGTGGTTCTCCAGGTGTCTCCTAAATGATTACTATGTGAGTGATTTCTTCACTCACTACCATCTGGGTAGGAGGACTGGAGCGCACAGCCATTTCACCGCCCGGCCGTCTGCAGCACGCACAGTCACAGAACAAGCAGAGCATGAGCTGCTGTAACTGAGACATGAAAAGCAGCGGAGAGTCACACGCTGTAAATAAGTAGAATCATGTTAAATACAGAGGGTTGGCATGCTATCAGGCTTTACAAACCACACATGTATTGATTTTTTTTCACATACTGTGCCTACATAGGCTATATTGTGTTCTATTGTAGGGACAGTTATAATTTATACATGTTGACACAAAAAGCAATTGATCTAAGTTTTAGTCCTTTTTTTCATTCATTCATTTTACATACCACTTATCCTACAGAGGGTCGTGGGAGGGCTGGAGCCAATCCCAGCTGCCATTGGGTGAGAGTGAGGGTACACCCTGGACAGGTTGCCAGTCAATCACAGGGCTAACATAGAGTAGACAGACAACCATTCACACTCACATTCACACCTATGGGCACTGTAGAGTGACTAGTTTACCTAAGTTAGTTTTTGTACTGACCAAAATAAATGGTCTTATTGAAAACTGATTTTCAATATACATTAATAAAGATAATATATGTAAGCTAGTGTCCAACAAATATATCTGATGATGACACAAGAGAGAATTTCAAGGTATCACAAAATGTATTACAATTCATGACCAACACATGTATTGTACCAAATTTGTCATCATGTCATTCAAAGCTACAAATAAATGTGAACCTTGTGGTGACGCAACAGGAAAAGTCACAAGATCACTTAAATCATGCATGTCCAAACTATTCCATAAAGGTTCATGTGGCTGAAGGTTTTCATTCCAACCAATCAGGAACACACCAGACTTGACTCATTTAATCAGCTGACCTCAGTCTTAAGAAAGTGTGTGCTCTTGATTGGTTGGAACAAAAACCTTTAGGCACATGACCCTTTATGGAATAGTTTGGTCATGCCAGATCTAAATCATTATATGTATGAGCAGCTCTGGATATAGAGGAGGTACTCAACCTAGCTACCTACAGTAAGTATAGCTGGATCAAAGCAGTGATCCTGGAATGTCAGGAATCACTCTGGAGGTGAAGAAGGAGCGCTGGTTCTTAAAGCTGTTTTTAGCAACATTGAAGAGATCTTTTACTGCTAGCCTGTGGGCCTTGCTTCAAACCCACATCGTGTCAAAGTAGCTTTGATGTTGATGTTGCTATAAAGTTTCTACAGCCTACCTCCGCTGGCTGGACCTTTGTTCTCCACCCATGTTGTTGAGCATCAGCTGCAAGCTCAGCTCAGCGTACCTGAGGCTCTTGCACTGAAGATATCATCTCTCACTTCACCACCCAGCAGAGGTGCATTGTACAGGATACTAGCACTCAGTCATGCATAGAAGTAGAATAGACAATCAAGTGTGGTATGAAACAGTAAGGAGAGTTCATGGAGATGGAGACCAAACCAAAGCTTTGTCCAAAAGTACCAGTGTTGATAATGATAGAGGAGCAAGCTTTACTCTTTCACTTTCCTTCCCTTGATTTATCCTGTTGACCTGAGTAACAAACTAGCAACCTTTGGCTTTAAAGTTTCTGATTGTGACATAGAAGTACAATCTAGTTTATGTTGACATTCAGGAATAGCAGACCTGTTGGGAATACTGATGCATGCTATGTGTTTGCTCTTGAATCAGCCAATTCCATGAGAAAGAACAATGATGGAGAAGATTGAAGTGAATGGCACAGTTAACCTGAGGGATTGGATTTGTTATAGACAGAGTTGGCCGATAAACTATAGATCCGTGTGAGTAAAGTGAGCTGTGTATGTATCTGTGTGTGTGTTTGGTGACACTGAGGAGGCCTGACAGACTTGTCTTCTGTCAGCAGATGGAGGCATGCATAATTCAATCTGGAGGCAGTTTCATGCTGTTTCTCTTCCTGTCTCATCGCTGTTCCCAAACACAGACAAAGCAGGACTTGGCTACAGAGGAGAAGCAGGGGCAACAATTCGTCTTCCCTCATTGGCCCAGCGGTTGTCTGGTACACACACATACTGACAAGGGAGGGGCTCAACATCATGGCTCTGGAAGCATTCAATGTAGGTAGAGTACTATGCAGTTTTTAATTCAGACAGTTGCATTTAAACCCACCCTCATATTCCCACCACCTCCATATTTGCTTATTGTCTGTCTTTTGGGTTTGACTTTATTACAGCAAAGATTGTAAATGCAACTCTGGTCAGTAGGCAACTGTCATATGTCTGATTACAACAAAATGACAGTCATATGCAGGATGTTTGCACTAGCAGTAGGAAACATAGTGTCATCTCAATTAAGATAACAGTTGTTAGTGCAAAGAGTATTTATAAATATCTAATTAAGATGCAATAAAAAGGTATTTCTTTTCCAAAATCATAAATAAAGTAAGAACTATACATTTAAAAGCAAACACATTCACCAAGAGTACAGTTTTCCTTAATGTCAAAAATAATAATTGGCTCTGACAATTTCATTTTAGTGAAGGGAACGCCGGCTCTTTTGAGTGAGCCAGATCATTTGGCTCAGTTCAGCAAGAAGAGTCGCCTCGTTCAGCTCCCAAAAGGCTCCTCATTAATTACTACTTCTGGCTTTTAGAATTCAGCCAAATTTAACATTTTTTTCGCCTAAGTTTGATATGTGTGCACATATAGCAAAATGATTCAGTGTTATTATACCAGACTTAATCATTTCTAGATTACCATTATTTTACATTATGTTTATTATAAAACTATTCCCAAAATGGAACACATAACAAAGAGAAATACATTAAAATATGAAAAACAGCAGTTCCTGTGTTATTATCTGTCCTTAATATTGTATGTTGAAAAAAAATATCCAAAACAAATACCACTCCAATCTGAGCCTATTGGCACCAGATATCAGATCTGCCCCGTAGCCTATTTTAAATTTTGCGTGTGTGCCTTTCTCCTTAGATTTTAAGCAAGGTGAATTGTTCCAATTAAAAAAGATAAAGCAGCTCTCAGACAGGAGCCAGCTCCCATCAGTCACATAAAGGAGCCGACAGACACATGACTATTTCATTTCCATCTGTACATTGTTCAAGGAGGAAGGGGCAACATATTTGAAACCCTATCTGTAGAACAGTGTGAGAACACAGGCCATATTGGTTTTGAATGACAAGTTTTGATCAACAACAATACCTACAAATTTAAAGTGCGTTTCATTTTCAACTCTCTGAGCAGTTGAGAGCTTGATAATGTTAGATAGTAATTCTTTGCCATTTGAAAGAGACGGCTACAAGGATTCAAGGGGTTTGTGTTTGAGATGGGTGTGAGGATAGACAACAGTATCATCAGCATAGAAATGATACAATGCATTTGATAAATTATGACAAAGATTATTTTTACATGTATGAAAATAATAATGGCTGTAATATAGAGCTATGTGGAAGTCCCCTTCAGTACAGGGAAGGAGGGAGGAAAAAACAAGAAAACTGAACAAGTTTGAACTGCAAACCAGTTTACAGTTGGCATAGGTAAGCCAAATGTCAAAATATCAAAAAAAAGAAAAAAAAAAAGGAAAAAATTAAGAGTTGTGAAGTATTTATTGCAGACCAGAGCCTCATCATTTAAGTTAACATTACATTTTTGTACAGTAATATTTGGAATAAGCTAATTGGGTTTATTGGGATATTACAGCTAGCTTATTAAGCTAAGTTTGACAGACCAGACTCCTCATCACTCTGGTCTAACATTAGTTATTGTAATTTAGGCATAAAATAGCATCTTGTAGTGCTTAATATATGTACTCAAGAAGATTATAAACTTGGGTCAGATGTGTTTGCTGTGTATCCAACTGTCTCATGGTACCAAATGTCAAAAAATGTAGCATTGTTTTGCTCCTTTAGCAGGTATAGCTGGTGTCTTTGCGCTTACACATTAGCCTGCTTGTACTGCTCCCAGTCTATATTCAGTAGGCCACTGTTCAGACTGCTGGCTATGTTTTGAAACTTGTGTTCTCTCTTTGGACTGTGTTTTGGAAGCATGCATTGCTAACATACTGCAGGCCGCTAGCCGCCAACTGAGAAAAGCAGGCAGACAAGGACAAAAACAGATGGAGCATCTTGCGTCATGTAGTGCGCCCTGGGTAATGTCATTTAGTGTGGGCTATCATGAATCTAACCTGATTGGTAGAGAGCTTGATAAGAATACCAGCAGCTCAGGAGAAGTAACACTTAACTAGATTAAGTCAGGTTATAAAAATATAATAAACATGTGTGTATACTAGTGCTGGTTAAAGTCAACAGGAGGAGACATTTTCACTTTTTTTGATATTAAACTAAAACCAAAAATGTTGTATTACCTTAACCTTGACATCCTCCCTACAAACGCTACAAAATAAAAGTGTCACATTTCCTGGACTGGATACAATTTTACGAGTAAGGCAGAACTGTTTTTTTTTCTATAAATGATGATTTATAGAAAAAAAGGATTGGTGATTTTGCCGCTTTCCACTGCACATGCATCATAAGTCACTGAAAGAAAACTGCACTAAGGCATTATTTTGAAAATCCCGGGCACTAATAAGTTGAATGAGCTTTGTAGGTCAAAAACATGCAAAACCCCCAAAAACTCCTGTAAAGCAGTTTTAAGGAGCTGCATTCCCAATAGAAATCATTTCAAAAGAAGCTGCATATGAATGTTTTACTTTTGTAAAATAAGTTATTTGTGCTTTGCCGCATTCATATTTACAGTCTTCAGCTCCAGAACAGCTTCGGTCCTCCTTGGAGCTCCTTGGACGCCCCTGCGCTGCGTTGAACTGTGGTAATGTCTGGAGCATCTGTCCTGTTAAATGTCCGTCTGTTCCTGTCTGTGCTGCCACTCCCCACCGCTGCTCCTCTCTGCTCATGCAGTTTGCGTTTGGCATATGCTGCCGTGATTTTCCAGACTGTTCTGCTTGCCATATTAAATAATTGCACAGTTTGTGTGAGTGATGCACCAGTTCTCTGTCACGGTGCCTCAAACTGATTCTGATAGCTGGTATAACATGTTTTAATGTTTGTTTGTTTTTTAAGGCTGACAACTTTTACCTGTGATGCTTTAAAATTGGAATTACTTTGTCACATTGCCAGATACTAAATCATCATGCTTCAGTAAATACATCAGTACACACACACACACACACACACTTTGTTTTGCTCAACTGGAGGGCATCAGCTGTTTTCATATAAAATATATCTTTAGAAGACAGTTTGAATTTTTGACATTTTTACTGGAATGAAATGTTACCACAAATAAAATTCAGAAGCAGAAATCTCAGCTGATATCTCAAATCTGGGCAAATACAATCAACTATTTTCATGACTGTATAGTTTTGGTTGTTGTTTTTTGTAAAAGTGGTTGAGTTGACTTGGTACATTCCTGCTCTCCAGGGAATGAACCACATAGTCAGAAAAGTGGATAGTAGGGATATACAGATGTATTAGTTTATGCAGAAACATAATTTGTATTTATATTTGACTAAAAGTGGACATAAGCCTAACAATTGTTACATATTAAGTGTTAATATAAGTATTAATCAATAAACTAATACAATAATTATGTAACATGGGTTTATGTCTGTTATAAACCCAGCAATAACCCATATAACCATAAATATCATTGAAATGAAGGAAATCATTTTAAAACTAACTTTCACTTTGTAATCCACACTCAAACCAATAAAATTTACACTACTAAACATCTGTGTGAAGATTGTGAATATGTGCATTGCACTGGCTAATGCAGTACACATGTGTACTCCCCCTTATGCCTCCAGGGAGTACCACTACCATGAATCCTTGTGTGTTTAAACTATTTCTGAAATGTTATTTTAATGAGTGTGTATGAATTGTGTACCTGTACTTGTTTGCAAACATGCTTGCGTCATATTGTCCCCTGAGAGATGAATGAAGTGTTTTTTTTATTTGAATTGTATTAGAAAAATGTAAGCTTTGTATATTTGATATGACATGAAAACATGGGAAGACAGAATGGAAGTTTCTCGAGCTCATAAGCTCCTAAATTCTTAGTATTTTGGGAATTCACATTGAGACTTGCAAGACTATTCTGAATTTCTTCTATGATGACAGCTGACAGTAGAGAGAGGGAGATGGTTAAAGTCCAACTGAGTCGTCCTGTGATTGACTCAAATGTTTAAGAAAGCACTATTTTATAGTTATCACATAAACTGTGAAGTGGGGAAATTATGACATTATAGGGAATGTATGAATTAACTCTAATATCACCAATGTAAATCTATATACAGTATGTTGAATGAATAGGCCTGCATGTAGACCAATTTTACATTTTACATTTTGACAATTGTGCCAACTGAACATTGTCTTCATTTTCTCTATAATACGTTTTTAAAAATTATGTATATCAAGTTTTTATCACAATTACTCACCCAACTTTCAATGTAGAAACACCTGTGTCACCAAAACATTAAAAATCCCAGAAAATCCATGAATAATACATTATGTTGGGCTTCTTTTGAAGGTGTAGTGGGGCATCTTGTTTGACACACTGTTAGTGTTTAAGATTGAGTGAAGACAGGAGAATATTTCATCAACACAGACATAGATAACACTGGCTGACTGGCTAACATCCAAAGATGTCATTAACAGCTCGATTACCAGATACATCAGTCTCACTCTGGACAGGACAGCTGGCAACGGTCTCTGTAGATTTTTTTTTCTAGCCATATGCACCATACTAATCTGACAGTGGGATGGTGTGAAGGTCACTTTGGTGTCAGTGAGGCAAATGTCTCAGTGGACACGGCTCCTCTGGAGAGATCCCACTTTGTGTTTAACCCTCCTGTTATCCTCGAGTCAAGCAAGGAAGGAAGGAGAGAGGGAGGAAGGTAGGAGAAGGAAAGAAAGAGAGAAGGAGGAAGGGAGGAAGGGAAGGAAGGAAAGAGAGGGAGAAAAGGAAGGAAGGAAGGAAAGAGGGAAGGAAAGGAGTGAGGAAGGGAGGAAGGGAAGGAAGGAAGGACAGAGGGAAGGAAAGAAGAAGAAGGAGGGAGGGAGGGAGGGAGGAAGGAAGGAAGGAAGGAAGGAAGGAAGGAAGGAAGGGGGATGGAGGAAGGAAAGAAAGGAGGACAAATTAAGGAAGAAAGGGGGATGGAGGAAGGAAAGAGGGAAGAAAGGAGGGAGGGGGGAAGGAAGGATAGAAGGAAGGAAGGGATGAAAGAGAGAGGAAGGAAAGAAAGAGAAGGAGGGAGGGAGGAAGGACAGACGAAAGGAAGGAAGGGAGGAAAGAAGGAACCGCCAAAACAGACGGGGTCAATTTGACCCGGGAGGACGAGAGGAAGTTTAAAGAAGCTGCGAGATTGAGAGCAGAGCTGCTCATTCAGATTCTTGCCTGTTGATGAAGTGATGAACACTTAACATTTACATTATATTTTCTAAATGATTTATTTAGAAAATACAGGAAAAATGCATGTCAAAAACTTTTACAGTGTAATTTCGTCGGTCTGATTTGTCAGTGCAGGTATAGAAGCAAGCCTAAAAAAAAAAATCCATCCATTTGTGTGCAACATTGTTCTCTTTGTGCAGAGATGTGTTTGATGTGCTGCAGCCAGGAATAATGCACTTTTCATGGTTAAACCTTTCTGCTTCCACTCACCTGGGAGGAAGCTGGCAGTGAAAGGGCCAGACTATAGAATGTTTTATCTTGATGACTATTACTTATCCAGTACTTCCCACTCCTACTAATGTACTTTGTATATGTATTGTTTATTGTACTGTATATAGTAGGTGTATTCAATTAAGATTCACTGAGGCCCAATTTGTGATATCAAAGGATTTCTTTAATTGTTACTGAAAAAAAAAGTCAATATGCCTCTGGACAGGACAGAGACTCTAGGACTTTCACCTGCATTCCTCAAATATAAAGTATATTTCAATAAAACGTCCATTAAGACTATTGCAGCATATTTATAATTGAATTTGAATTGACTAGTTGAGCCAGCAGTGCAGTTTAATATTTGTTCTATGCTTGTACTCAGTAAGAACTCTCTGTTTTTTCAAGTCTTACACAGTTAAGTAGCTCTCAGTCACTGTAATAGACACATTTGGCTGATGCTGTAGCAAATGGCTTAGTGTGTGCTCCAGCTATTTTGGCAGTCTCCTCTCTGATCCACACTCCTGTCTCTGTAAGTTACTAAGAAACCAGAACACTCACACACAACCATAGTGCTAGATATGAGATTCAAGGTTTCTGTTTCTGTATGACTTATACCAGGGCTGGTAAACATGCGGTCTGTGGGCCAGAACTGGCCTGCCGAGGGTTTCAGTCCGGTCCACTCTCCTTCCTTCCTCCTTTTCCTTCCTTCCCTCTTTCCTTCCTCCCTTGATTCTGTCCATCCGTCCTTCCTACCCTCCCTCCTTCCTTCCTTCATTCTTTCCCTCCTTCCTTCTTTCCTTCCTTCCTTCATTCTGACCGTCCATCTGTCCTTCCTCCCTTTCTTTTTTCCTTCATTGTGTCAGTTTGTCCTTCCTGTCTTCCTTCCTTCCTTCCTTCCTTCCTGTCTTCTTTTCGTTCCTTCCTTCCATCTTTCCTAGCCTCCTTCTTTCCTTCCTTCCTTCCGTCCGTCCTTCCCTTTCTTCCATTTTTCCTTCCTGTCTTCTTTTCGTTCCTTCCTACGTTTCATCCGTCCTTCCTTTTTTTTCCTCCCCTCTTTCCTGTTTTGGCTGGTTCGGCCCACATGACATCAAATTGGATTGTATCTGGCCCTCGAATGAAATTGAGTTTGACCCAGGCTCTGAGTTGTACAGTCAGAGGTGAACTGACAAGCATCCACCTGCTGAAGCTGTGTGGATGAAATATGGAACAAAGAAGTCTGACCTTGGTGTAAATAAACCTAAAAAAGAGAGTATAAGGCTTATTCAGCATTAGTGGGTCACATGTATTCAGGGTTAAGGTGAGGGAGGGTACACACATAAGACCCCTACTAAAACAGAAAAGTAATACATTTATAATGACATTTTGGCTGTCCAGTGGTCACCTCTGCTAACATCACATTCAGCTCCACAGTAACTGAACTAAAGAGGCACACAGCACACTACATTATCATTTAGAGTGCACTTTATTTTCTTTGATCATATGACTGTGTTACATGTTAGATGCTTGGGGGAAAAAAATCTAAAACATGAGTGTGATGGGTAAAACCTGAGACTGAAGCAGATTTATCAAAGCATTTGAGCTGAGAGGCAGGAAGGGTGTGGTTCAGATCTGGTGTGAGAACGGTCCGATTTGGCTCCGAGCTGCAGTCCAGCTGGGCTCTCTGTCAGTCTTAAGCTCCAGCTTTAGTCTGTGCCCAGTGATCAGGACTGCAGCCAAACTGGCCTGAGTGGCTCACTGGCTGCATTTGCAGTATCAAACATGTAATGATGATATGATAATGACAACAACAACAACAATAATAATGATAATGATATGCAAAATAATAGTAGTGCTTTTTTAATGTTAGTTTGGGTAGATAGACAATTTAATAAGAAATTAAATATAAATCACAAAGCTTTACATTTAGCAGAAGCTGTTGTCTGAAGCAGTGTTGAAGTGAAGTTATAGAATATTTGTAGGTGCTGTGTGTAACTTGTAGCTATGTAATCATTTAAAGACTCTAAGAATATACATAAGAGTTAATAGAAACATGATCTGTGTTCTTATTGTTGTTGTTATTTATTGCATATAGTATTATTTATTCATTTTTATTTTTTATCACTTATTACAAGTATATGCTGTTGTGTCATTTTTTGAATTTCCCCCTAGGGAGATCAATAAAGTTTACCCTTACCTTACCCTTATTATCATGTGGCTATTAATATTATTTATCAAGTCAATACATAGTTCTGTATTGTATATGAGGAAGCAAGTACAAAGAAAAGAGTTTGCACATCCATTTCTATCAGGATCCTTTTTAATGTCAGCAACATTGTGCAGTCAAATGTACAAATATAATGTTTTTTAAATTCAAGATAAAACAAAACAAAAAACTGTCTGTTAGCATAAACCTGTACAATACTGTACCAGTTATTTTACACAATAACTCATTAGCTGTTTAACATTTTATCACTCTTTTACCTTCTTGCTGTTTCTTATAACATGCTGGAGCAAAGATTTTTGAAAGTCAGGTCATACAAATGGTGGCCTGCAAAAAATGATGAGCAACGGTTTTGGGTCACATATCAAATCCCATTGTGCTGAGTCACTAATTTGAACCCAATGTGTGGTTAAACCCACCCAATCTAAAAACCCAGCAGCCTGAACCCAGCAGTTAGATTATTAGAATAACCCAGAATCTTTGTGTGTGATCCACCAACTATCATAAACAGCTGTGTCAACTGGCTACTATCGGGATGATTGTTGTCCTCAGTGTAACTTTAATGAAAACAAGATACATGCCTTCATAAAACTATACACAGAATGCACAAGCAGACACTTACAAATATGAACATATGTTATTGAGCCATACAGTATAGTTCATTCTAACCAATACAGAGAACAGCAAGAAGAAACAAAAATGTGTGATATACTACAGTGACTCACTCTGCATGCAAGCCAAGGACAAAAAACATAATGCAAACAAGCAAAAATATGACATAAAAAAAGCTTAACTAAAAAGATAAGTGTTGATTTGATCACAGACATTGAAAAAAGCAAGGCAGAAAATTGACCCAAATATGATTGGAATTATTATCTAACTGGATAATATCTTAGATTTTCTATTGGATCTGATTACATTCATCCCACTGCATTTTATTGTAATGGTTCCTGTCATGTTTGTGTTTAGTTCACGTTTTTCACCTACTTCCTGTTTTATTTTGTAACTCACGTACCCTTGTGTTGATTTCTACTTTACTTCCTGTTACCTGAGTTACCCTCCATTTTCCCCCACACACCTGTGCCTTGTTTAGTAATTAGCCCTGCTATAGGCTATGCCCTCTTCAAACCTCTGTGTTAGCTTTAGCTCATGTACAGGTTGACATTACATTGTCTCGGTAGTGTGTACATGCTAACAGCCTCTTGTTCTTTGTGTTTTCCTGCCTGCTTTCACACTCAGCATGGGTATGTCCACTCTGGTGTTTATTCCCAATCCATGAATGTTTTTGACTGCCTCTCTGTGTATGACCTGAGGCCTGTACTACGACACTGGTTCACTTCTTAGCGGGGTAAATCACCATGGTAACTTATCCTGAACGGCTAACCTGCTCCGGAGCAGGTTATGTTCTGGATAAGAGATCAAGTATATGAGCAGGAAACGTGACAAAAAGTCTCAATAAAAACCTTTTGAGAGTAATCGCAGCATAAGTGCAGAAAAGCAGAATTGTAGCTATTCATATTTTTTAATTGACCAATTTAAAAGAAATAGTCCTTGAGGCACATGAGGGATATTATTCTGTATAATACAGTTGGTTTGAAATCATTCACCCAAATGGTTGAAGCGCATACTAGGTTTGTATTTTGAATATCAAATGAATGTTGAATATTAAACTCATGTCGCTATGAGAGGAAGGGCACTGAGGAAGCGCTCTGCCCCAAACGTCTGTGCTGTAATAAAGTGACATTGAATGATCAGAGTGCTGTCCGTTTATATTGTCTGATAAATTAATATTGTATGAATTCTTCATATTGTTGAAGAATAATTGTCTGCTCCTCCATGGTAAAGTAGCTCTGCAGGGTTTCTCCATGTGTGTGATTGGTCAGACGCTGCAGACTCCTCCCCTTTATGTGAGCGCGCAGTGATCCAGATTGGAAAACCCTGGGTTCAATTACCGAGTTGATAACCAGCTTCGTAGTACCGCTTATCAGGATTGTGAATGTCTGGATAAGTCAACCGGAGTGATATCCCGGGTATGTTACTCCAGCTTCGTAGTACAGTTTCACTTTATGGAGTGTGAGTTTAGTTTAGTTTTGCTCTGTGCATCTGGGTTCCAGCTGTGTGCTAAAACTTCACAGTTAATTACATTGTATAAGTGTGTGGGTCTCTGATATTTCTCCTACTTTCAGTAGTGGGGGGGTTGTGTATTACATTACTGAGTAACATTTTTTTTTATGCGTGTTTATAAATAACATTTACTATTACTGTTATTTATCTTGTTTATCTGTTCAGGTTCATTGCTGTGTGCTTGTGCTTCAATTTCAAGTTATTTCTGTTCATCACTATCATTTTTATTAAATACTTTATGCACACAAATACATCCATAATGCAAGTGTATAGATACTAAGCTTCTCATAATACTATATTGCTAAAATTAATCATATCACACATAATAAGGAATAATAACCTGATAACAGTATTTTTATTCATGTATTAATGCACTGTAATGACAATAGTTTTAATTTTATTTTTTTGTTGCATACATTTGATAACATTGTTAAATATCTTAAGATATATGGATACATAGATGTAGTTTAGATTTGACTGTGTTCATACCTAACACTTGTTTCTGTTTTCATCATGTTGTCATCTAGATCCCAGCAGCTCCATCATGGCCATCCTCCCTGACTACAAATCCCAGAGATCCTTTCCAGGCCCTAATCTGGTCATATGACCCGGCAGCAGGAGCAGGTGGTACATGGTCATATGATGTTGTTAGCCGAGGCTGAGGAGCAGCAACATCTCAGCTGAATCACAGTCCACATCACTCCCTACGTTGAAAGGTAAAGCAGGAGGAATCCTTCCTTTTCACCCTGTGTCGTTTTCTTTCTGCCTTTTACTGCCGCATGCTGCAGCCTCACACAGAGACAAGAGGAGGAAGTGGAAAAGGAGAGGAGAGGGGAGGAGAGAGGAGAGGGGAGGCAGGGATGAGGGGGATGGGAGGCCATCAGGGATGCTTCTATTGCTTTCTCTATATAGACAACAAGGAGGCACAGATGTTAGTATTATGTCAGTCTGTGTGCTGTAAACATGTATGTTAGAGGTTGTGTGTGTGAGGAGTGAGCCTTTAGGAGGATGCCATGTTGTTACAGAGATGCAGGGATGGATGTGTGAGTGCTACAATCAGTTACCCTTCACTGTTTGACCAATAGGATCAGACCCTCTTGTGGTGGGAGGCCCAGCATGGATGATGGTTTCTTCCTATTCTCCTTCAGGTTGTTATTTGTAGGGGTAATATTTCTCTCATTTATCAAGCTTTAAAAAAACAAATGAGCCTGTTAAATAATGCAAGCATTTCAGTGAGGAGACAGCAGGATGGATTTCTATTGGCTGCTCAGATGGTCATGTGATTGATACATCATATCCTATCCTACACACATGCTTCTTACATTGTTCAGATAACTACAGCCATACCTGTTTATAAGTAAGCCTTGACTCAGCAGTAGCTGGATTTTCATTCCTCTGTTTTTCAATTTGTTCATTAAAAAAGCAAAAAAAGACAGATTTGAAAAAGTAGTTGAAATATTGCAACACTTTTTATGATTGATTGAGGTGTAAATTTTTTAAATGATCAATAAAAGCAAATGTCCAATGTAAACAGATTGAGCAAAGGGAGGATGTGACTTTAATGGCAGCAGAAGTGTTTCACTGTTAGTTCTCTTCTTTGTCTCTGAGCAGCATTGTGTGTGTGTGTGTGTGTGTGTGTGTGTGTGTGTGTGTGTGTGTGTGTGTGTGTGTCTGTATAACTGACACACTGCTTTTTATCAAGCTGTGATGATGGCTGTTCTGACTGATGCCTTATTAACTATCTCATGTCTTGTACCATCTTCTTCTTTAGTGGTTTACTGCACTTGATTGGAGAATCATCACCACCAATGTTTACTTCAATGTGCTTACTCATTAATATTCGTAAAACAGTATTAGATGGAAATGTACATTCATTTGTATGTTTTTATCAATTTTGTGTTTTGGTGTCATGGTTGGGTTGATATATTTTGGTTGAGAAAGCAATCATTGAGTCCATTTAGTAGCTGATGTGGAGCTTTCCATCATGATACATTTTTTTTTTAGAACTGCCAATTCAAATATATAGCTAACAGAGGTAGTTTCATGTCTTCTGCTGTCCATCATTTTCCAAGATTTAAGAACTTTGTACAATTTGGGAGATTATACATGTGCCCATACAGTAAGATCAATAAATAGTATAAGTCCAATAAATTAGTTATATGTTTTATTTTTTATTTTTCTAAAGGGGGAGGTTGGGTTCAACATGCATATCTATATAAAACTGAAGAGGCAGGGAGACAAGAGCATTACATGATCATTTTTTATGAGTATTTTATCAATTACTAATCCACAAAGAAGTGTGGGACCTTCAGTGTTTATATGTAGGTATTTTCATGGCAGTGTCATCACATATAGAAACCAAAAACACTTTCAGATTGAAGCTGAAAGTCATTGTTTCATGTTAAAGTCAATGTCCTGCAGTGCAGATCCAAAGCAAAACTCCTGCAGATACTTAAACACTTACCATTAATATTCCCATAATAACTGACTGTACAGCAGGACTTCCCCCTAAACCTTCATGATATAAATCATCAGTCCACAAGAACCTGAATGGAATCTCATTTTATCAGTTGAATCATTTCACTTTTTTTTGGCTGTGTCACTGTACACAGAGCAGTGCAGGATAACAGCATGACAGGCTATACACTTTTTTTTATACAAACTGAGTGTTGACCTTGTCTTGAAAATGACCTCACTACAAAACTAACTGGGAATGGAAGTGGAACTAGAGGATGATGATGATTAAAGCGAGGGCAGAGTGTCACAGAGCAATTGGACTCGTTTCTTCTCACCGCTCTGACACGCTGAATGCTCGCACACTCGGCAAAATACTTTTGAACAGCGTGCCGGTGTGAGACGCTCCTGAGTGTGTAGAGGATTTATTACTGAACAGTGACCAGAGTGCACCCTCCTTTCTTTTTTTTTCTTTTTTCCTTGATATTTTCACAGATGATGAGTCTCGTGGGTAAATAGTGAGACTTGACATGCAGGGTGTTGTTGGAGTGAGCAGCAGCAATGATGGCTGTGAAGACACTTGTAGTGAACAATGAAGCAGCAGCAGCATCACAACAGAGCATTTGACAGCTTGAATAGCTCGCCAAAAGAGAGAGCGGAGAGTGTGAATGTAGTGATGCTACCTGGTTTGAAACTTTTAAAGAAAGTAGCACAAAAAGATGTTTTGTATCTGATAATGACCACTAGCTACAGACAAAATAAATAATATTGGTTCAGGTGTACTTTTTCATTTTTGGAGGGAAATCATACAAAAATGTTTGCCAGAATACAAAAAAAAAAGCAGAATGAAGACAACAAATGAAAAAGGAATACATTATACTTGTATGAATAAAACCTATGATGCTGTGAAGTGGACAGGAAGCTCTGTTGTGTAGGTGTGTAGGTGTAGTTATGCGTTGCAAATGAGATACCTTAACACTTTTACCATTTACATATTACATAACTTTAAAAAAGTTCTAAAAAGTTTGAGCAAAAATGTATTAATATAATCTGATGTTTTCCTTTTTTTTTGGACATGTCTGATATGAATGTATGCTGTGTGTTGTGTCAGGCGGAGTGGATGTAACAGGATGCTGAATGGTGGGTGTTCTCTGCATGACTCACTGCTCATCTAGCTGATCTGGACAGCACAATCCTCTCTCACCATCATATCAACCAGCCTTAACTCTTTCATCGTCCCACTTCTTATTCTAGTTGACATTTGATTATCTACTGCGCGTTTATGATTATTCAGTGATGAGTCAGATTTTTTTTTTCTTTTCCTTTTTTTTAAATGACCGAGTAGTCCAGACACACTGTGACATTGTAAGGACAAGGCAATTTTTATTTTCTAGTGTATGATAGCGGCTGTAGCTCAGGAGGCACAGCTGTTCATCCACCAATCGGAAGATCAGCGGTTCGATTCCCGGCTCTTCCAGTCCACATGTCAAAGTGTCCTTAGGCAAGATACTTAATTCAAATTGGCACCCTGCGTATTAGCCCCTGTCATCAGTGTGTGAATGGGTGAATGAGACATGTAGTGTAAAAACCCTTTTGAGTGATGAGAAGACTAGAAAAGTGCTCTATAAGTCCAGTCCATGTACCATGTTACGTATGGAAAGCCATTTAAAATGAGGAACAGGTATTGGCAGTGTGCTGGGAGAGCTTTCATCAGCTTAACCATACAAATGTCCTCATGCTCCACAAATAACTATACAAGGTCAGTTCTGGAGCTTATTATGGGCTATAATATGTTCTGCTAAATTGTGCCACATTAAAGCAAGAAGAGGAAAATAAGAAAATCCTACGTTGGATTCATGAAACGTGTGCTGACAGCCAAGTCCGTTCTTACTCACCTGCATACTTTGATGAACTGCATTTGATATTAAATTGGCTGCACGTGCCAAGCAATTTGCAATATGCAATTAGAATAAGGAAAGCAGACCTTAGCGCTGCATGCAAACCATCAAACCATCAAACCAACAGGCCACAGCAATTTGAATGATAGACTCAGACAAAAGAAGGCAAAAAAAGAAAGAGTAGCGTTAGTAATAGGAAAACAACAAAAGTGAACAAAAACGTTTCATCTGCAGGTAGACATAGAAACTCTACTTAAGTTTCATTAAGGAAAAAAAAGGTTTGAGCTGAAAATGAACAACAAAAAAAAAATTCACACCATTGTTGCATTGCAATATTGTGCAGGACATAACGGGCCATGGTTATATTGAACAGGTGTGTATAAAAGCTTTCCACCTGCTGTGTCTAGCCCTTTTAGTACACTTATAATGCCCCCCACCACTGAGTGAGTGTGCACTACTTTATGATTACTTACCACAAGTCACATTAGTAATAGTTAGCCACCACCATCACCTATATTACAAAC
This sequence comes from Scomber japonicus, assembly GCF_027409825.1. Classification (NCBI taxonomy): domain Eukaryota; kingdom Metazoa; phylum Chordata; class Actinopteri; order Scombriformes; family Scombridae; genus Scomber; species Scomber japonicus. Next base: position 25,257,713 of record NC_070587.1, on the reverse strand, counting down.
TGGATTCATGTTCAATGGTAATTCTATCATATTAACACTTCACAATAAGCCACCCATCTCTAGCAGCACCTCAGTCCAACCACACACCCACTGAAGTGATGCACAGCATGAAAGAGTTGTAGGCTTTGTTGTGGGATTGAATGAAACCGTTTTCTATTGAGGAAGAGGAACAGATTTGGAGATGATGCCTTGATGTGCACATGAATGCAGTCGATTGCTCCAATGGTATTGGGCATTCCAGCAATGGCATAAAAATCCCTTTGTATCAGGGTCTGCTGAACAGCGGTGTATGGACACTGAATGGACTGAAGTTAAGTGCATGGTTCCCTGGTGAACTTTGGGAGGCACATGACTAACAGTGCACTGGTTTATGCCAGACCTGTCTCTGATCTCTCTCAGTAGCTAGGAAACTGATAGCTGTGAGTACTTGCAGAGGAGGTGGAGTGGGATTCGATAGTTTTGTGTCTGATCTTAGTTGAGGCTCATAAAACAGAGCACAGGTTTTTGGATAATCTGCCTTAGTAATCAAAAACATTTTAGGAGACACTCTTCACTAACAAATCTGCTTCATCTTCAAATACACTCTTTTTTTTCTTAGGTTTGATTGACACAACACATTGAGCAGTAGGAAATCAGTGGAATGGACTCCTGTTCATTCTATTTTATTTAGCAAATCCCAATTATTGACATGCTGTCATAATTCATGTTTGGACAGGTGTGTGTGCATATTGTACCTTTTTTTTGTCATGTAAGCGGACCTAATCATCTTAAGTGTAAACATTTAACATAATTAAATAAACTATTGCATCATTTTTCTTATGTGTCTTCATGATGTAAATTGCTTATTCATCATTATTAATATTTCACAGCACAAAACACAAGTTGGCTTTTGTGCATATTGGCTTACATGTACTGTAGTTTAACTTTTACCTCAGAACAAGTTTTGATAAATGTCACTAAACTTCCTTAATTTAAGATCAAATCTGTGTTGCAATGCATACTTAATAGTAGGAAGTGTACTAGTAAGCCATGGGAGTTTGCCAGTATACAGATGACAGTAGCTAGGCCTGGAAGTAGTACACACAAATGGAATTTAGCCATGATTAATCTTATTAGTTGCACCTGTTTAAAACAAGTTAAAGCAACACTAATCATTTTTTTAATAATAACAATTGATTTAATGGCAAAGAGCAGTGTGAAAGAGAGGTTAGTTGCAGTGTGAACAATTACCACAGATAATTAAAGGACTCTGCAGTTCCCTTCAGTTTAATTTTCAGAGATTGTTTTGGTTCAATCTCACTTTTGTCACAAACCTCTTTTTAGCTGTTTCCAACTAGCTGGTGAACATAATGGAGCATTTAGCAGCTGAGGAAAACAAAGCAGAGGTAAAAAGAGGGTGAATATTAGATTATGTTTACTGCATGTCCAAATAGATAAGTTTGAAACAACTTATATCTCTCTATATCAATTCTATACAGTCACAGTGTGTCAGTGTTGTGTTAACAGCTTGTTCCACTGACCCAAGTGGCACTAAGAAAGAAAAAAACAAGTGGTGTTGCTTTGACATGCCTGTCATGAAAGAATGTGTAGAACAAGCGCTGAAGCCTGGAGCTCTTGCTACTAACTGAAAAATGTGCAGACGTGTGCATCCTGGTGGTTGCCATCAAAGCATTAATGTACCTTTAGAGTTGTAACACATAGGCATGAGAATACATTGCACACTTTGAACTACACACTTAGAAATACCCCTTGCATTGTGTTACTGTGTGCACGTAATGGTTCTTAAACCTCAAACACAAACAATAACCTGGCAGCCTGTCAACCTTTCATGGCCTCCGACCGCTTTATAGACTCCTGGAAATTCTCCTGATCACAGCAGTTATGGAGTTCTCATGTTGTCATGTCAATTTAAGTCAAGCCCTCTTGATGTAAACTGAGGTGACTGTGTGTAGTGTTGAAATCTTCACAGTGATACACCCAAACACTCGGCTGGGTTAGCATGACACAATATTGTACAACCTCCATGGTTGTGAAGAATGTTTGCGTATGGCTGCCATTCAGAACAACCATCTGCTGTGTTGTTTGTACATAGAAATGATCAACCTTTGGCAGACAGAGTGTTGATGTTGCTTTTGCTTTGCATCTTGTGATTATTTTTCCAGTGATGACAGTCTATTTCCCACTGGTCATCACATGGAGAACAGTAAACATTGGTCCACCACCGTTGTGTCTATTCCCCTACCATGCGTATTCCTCTACTGCACATAATTAATTCTGCTAAATATGTCACCTCACTTTGATTGCCCCAAGTTCTGTCAGAATTAATCAGGAATGTTCTGAAATACTGAGTGTGAAAAACTAAGTGGAGATCAGGTTTTTATTTCTGTGCTGTCTATTATCTCTTAAAAGAGAGATAATACAGTCAGAACTGGACAACCTACTAACTCATATCTCATTTCCTTCATTGGAGTACAGTTTCTCATAGTTAGTGTTGGGGATCTGATGATATCAATAGTGCTGTCCATAAAAAATACACTTTTTTATATGTATGTATAAGATTACCTTGAAATTTGGTATGATACTCCTGGTCTTGGTAATGATTCCTGGTGTTTTTTGTGATCTGCTGACATGTTCTTTAGCTCCAACCTCAGGTCAAAATAAGTAATCTTTGCACACCAGGATAAGGATTGGTGCATATTTTTTTGTTAATGGTAAAAGTTGATGATGAAGCTTGTTGCAGTTGCCATTTCCTCGATCGCAAAGCTTTTGGCTTTTCTTAAATTGCTAGATTGTATGTACACAGTTTTCCTGGTGAATTTTATGACAAATGGCTAAGTGTCTGCTAAGGTCTCATCTTTATATAGGACAGTAAATCATGGAATGAGCTCCTGAATATTGTCAAAACTGTGTAGGAGTAGTTCAGTCTTGTGGGCCTTGGTCTTTGGTGTCAGGGTCTCAAGGTACAATGGAAGTCAAAGGTCAGTATGTAGTTTGGTGCAGCATCTGGAGTAATGTGGATGTTGTACCGATGGTCATCACAGTGAAGACGGAGCTAAGCCTGAAGGCAAAGCTCTTCATTTACTAGTCCACACATATTCCAACCCCAACATGTGGTCATGAACTTTAGGTAGTGACAGAAAAAAAAGACTGCTGCTCCTTTGTGCAAGAAGAAGCAGGTTGAATTGGTTTGGGCAAAATATGTCCTCAACACCACCTTTTTAGATCCCTGGTCACGTCCAACTGGGACGAGACCCTGGGCTAGATCCAGAGCACACTGAAGGGATTAAATATTATATCCCTGCTGGCCTGGGAACATATTGGGATCACGGGTGGCTAGGAAGGGGAATGCGTGGGCTACCAAATTTAGTAGAGGCAGATTAAATGGATGGATAACCACTGTCAAATCTTAGTCTATCTATCCATTTCCTGCCACTTATCTGAGACCAGCTCCCAGTGGTAGCTGATTGAGTAAGGTAACCCAGATATATTTCTTCTTCTCCACCACAGCAGTATCCTCCAGCTCCTTCTGGGGGATTCTGAGGCATTCCCAGGCCAGAATATAGAGATGTGTGTGTATATATGTATATTTCAACATGAAGGAGCAGCGGCTATACCCACAGCCCCTTCCAGATTTCTGAGCTCCCTCATGTTTTTTATGGCTGACCCCAAAGCTTGTGATCATTGCTAGGAGTTAGAATGTAGATCAACTTCTTCACCACAAGTGGTCTGTTACACTCCATCTTACTCTCACACTCACACAACTCAGAGGTAATTTAGTAAGTGGCCATATTTCAGTGCAATGACCTTCATAGTAATTTAGCAAGCAGTAATAAGCACGTACATTTATATACATACTTCAAATCAACAGGCCCTGAAACAGCTGATTAACCAAAAGAACTTAGAAAACTGAGAATGGACTAGGGGAGCAGGGTTTTTTTAGGCTGCATCACTGCATAAGAGGAAACATTTAATGAATTTCTATGAGATGTACTGTATACAATTCATACTCACCAGCTCAGTAACCTATTTAGGATGCTTCATGGGCTTTTTTTCTAATCAAATGTCACTGAAAAAATACAAAATCTTACAGTCAGATTGCTGTGAAATGTGTTGAGTAATTCTACTCTGATTTTAATGACCCCATGGTATTTCCTGTAGGAACTGTTGCTTGAGCTCTAAGCAATAGGAACATTGCCAGCATGGTGTTTGTTATATGGCACAGTTTGATTTAATGAATGTTGTAGCTTCTAACAGGGTCTTACACTTTTAGTCTTGTTGTGGCACAAAAGATGCCCAGGGAAGGCAAACACTGTCTTCCTTCTAAGTCAGAAAATGATGTTGGAAATGAAAAGGTGAGATTGGATTGTAGCTAACCTTTATAGCATAAGTAAGTGAGTTGAATGCTGGCTGGCAACTGAGGCCCTCTGTGAGGACCGAGAGGAAAAGGAAAAGAAGCCCTTTTCTGGATTTAATTTGTGGATTCAGAGAGACAAGAGGCCTTGCTGTCACAGATAACAAGGCCGGGCTCTGTGATGTGTGAATAATGGCCGGACAGAGGTTTAGACATCATTAGAATAATCAGGCCTGATGTGGACGGAGATGCATGGCAATACAGGGGAAGGCCCACTGATGGCTGATAGTACACTAGTTAAGATGCTACTGGTGCACTGTTCTGTTCTGGATAATGCAGATGTACTGTGATCCAACCTTTGCCTGGGAGTTTGTTTTAATATTCCTCTGCTCATTGTTTCATCCTAATAGGCCCATTAAATTTCATTCATCTTTCCTTCTTTATTCATTAGGCTCACATTTTTCCTGTTTCCTCTGTGAATTGTGCTGTGTTGTGATCATACTGTGTTAGACAGATTTGCCTGAGCAAGTCAATGATTTTAATTTTCTAGATTTCAGGTGGGAAACCATCAAACCTGAACATGTTTGTTCACCATTGTGCTGATGCAAAAGCGTTGAGCTTTTGGGAACGGTTCAGCAGTAGCTCATTGCCATTGAAGAGAATTCAGAATGTTTGAGGTTTTATCCTATTCTGCTACTCATCTCGCTGTCTGCCGAATTGTAAACCCCATTGATCATATCAGATTGGTTAAGTAATTGATTGTTACTGGTTATTAACCTCCCAGAACTTTGGACCTGCTTGCCAGCAGCTGAGAACAGCCTGTAATCAGTCACAAATGGCAGCCGCTAATGAAATTAGTTCCTGGTTCTGCCCCACATCTTTGTTTGTTCCACAAAGTATTGGCAAGGGCATAGAGATGCCATGGTTTACTCTCCCTGGAGAATGCAGTGATAGAACAACAGAATGCAGATAATGAGCTTCTGTGTCTGCGTTGTCTCTTTGTAATTACTCATGTCTGACCAAAATATAAAGATGAGGACATGAAAAGTTGTACTTGCAACAGTTTGTGTAATGTCCGGAATGACACTGTGCACTCTAGACCTGAACTGTGTTAAAGTGCTGAAGTTAATATTGGTGCTTTGTGTATATGTGCTGACAGTTTTGTATTTTTAAGTTGTGATAAGCCTCTTAACACATTACATAATTTAATAGGTTTTTTCTCCCAATGCTGTTGGATGGAAAGGACTACCTTATTCTGTTGTCTCTTGCTTAAACTTGCATTTCATGTTCAGTGGTAAAGTTTTAAAGCACAAGTCATTTGGGTGTGTAGGGCCCAGTTGTTTATCCAGCATTGGTCAGATGAGAGTATTAGTATTGTTTTCATCTATGTATTGAGTTAAAGATAAGACAGGGACATGTGTAGCTTAGCTTATGAAAAAGACTGGAAGGAGAGTAAAACTGCAGGAACTCAGTCCAAAGTGTGAAAATACACTTTTCCAAAGAGACTTGTTGTTGTTGTTGTTGTTGTTGTTGAACTTCAAAACCTCAGCTACAGAGACCATTGTGAATGAAGTCAATGACTGAAGGCTACCAAAACTGCACTGAACAAAACTACACAGGACCCACATCTTTCAGTACAATGTGAACATTGTTAACTGTATTAACTGTTTTTGACTACTTTAACAGACCACAACAACTGTCTGTAGTTATTTCAGCTATTTTCAGCTTTTTCATTGAAAACCACTGCCTGCTGCTACACACACTGGTTAAGAGTGTTAAGACAATGAGCTGAAACATGCCAAGCTTCATGAAGCTGAGGGCAACTAAGTGGCTGTGTTTACATTAATATTCCACTTCTACTCTGAATATGACAATATTCCAAATATGATACAGGTCAATTAAACAGCATATTCCACTTGGATATTCAAAATTAAACCTCATTCCAAATGTGGCATATTCTGATTAAGACATGTAGGATATGTTGATATTATTCAGGTTTTAGGTCAATCTTTGGACATGTATACAGCACATTCAGAATATCCATCTCAGTTTGGGTTTTTACCAACTAACCGATAGTTTGCAAGGTTAGGATAGAGATGCATGACATGCTTGTTGTACAATGCACCCCTTTGCTGGAGCAGGAATTCAGACATAGGAGAGGAATGACAGAACAGTGTAGAGATATTCAGGGCAGGCTTGGATAACAGAGCAGCCCCTCTGCACAGTGTGGTCAGAGGGGATTGGTTACCATCCTGACATGCAGCCATGGACTGCCGGTGATGACTCAGTGCTCCCAAAACACATCATGGGACAATGTACATACATTCATAATATCACTCATGTCAATATCATTAACTATGAATATCAGGCAGCAAGTCACTAATGTCTTACACCTCATCAGTTTACTTTGGCTGAGATCTTGTGATTCCCATTCCCACTGGAGCAGATGGATACTCTGGAAACCCTCTGTATGTGAACAGGAATAGTAGTAGAATGTTCATTTTCATCAGCCATTTAAAAAGTTTAGTATGAATATTGTCTTTCAAATTGTATGTAGTTTTAACTAATTGGGGCAACATTTAATTGTTTTAACATGCAGTAAAGTATTTTTTTAAGTACTGTTGCTTTAAAGCTTACAGATATTGCTAATTAGCATTCAACCTAATACAGCTGGCCTCTATAGCTGTGTTTGTAATTGTGACCGCATTTCTAAAAAGCCCTTCCATCCATCATTTTGTCCACCTGCCGTGCACCTCATCTACCACGCTCTGCACAGTCAATTTGATTGCAACATAATCAATTGTGTTTGCTTTCAAAGTATTCCACAGATTAGTCTGAGCTTATCAGTCAGCCAAAGCAGCCCGATTGTCTCCCAAAGCATGACCAGATGACTGCTCAGCATTGTGCTTGGAAAGGCCTCTGATTATCTTGTCATAACCAGAGAGTGAAATCCATTCACTCAAGAGTCAGCTTTTGTTGAGGCTTGACTGAGACGCATCTTATCGAGTTCCAACAATTCGGCTTTATAACGTAACATGTGAAATCTTAATATTAAAGAATATTAAAAGCAAGTGATGATGGTTAGCCACTGTCCAGCATTACCGGCATGTGTTAGACTGATAAAATAATACCAGACAGTAGCTTTGGAATGCCTTTCATGTGGTGATTTAGGGCTTCAAGAGGGGTTTTAATGCTGGTGTGTGTGTGTGTGTGTGTGTGTGTGTGTTTGTGTGTGTGTTTGTGTGTGTGTTCATGCACACTGAGATCTGTTCACCACAATTGGGATTGTGTAGCCATGGTGACGGCTGTGAGAGACTGTGAGAAAGCAATCTCCAGGAAGTCATAGCCGCGGGGCGAAGCATATGTGGCATGAGGATGGCACCAGAAGGCCGCAACGTGGATGTCCAGTTGGCCATCTGTCGTGGTCCTGTAGCCAGGGCCAGGAAGCCCCCCAGAAACCACACAGGATGAACAGCATTTTCAAATGCCAGGGCCCGGGACAGCGCTCGCTTCCCCCAGGAGCTTCTCGGCACATCCCAGACACTGAGCTTCAGACACTCTCAGTGGGACTTCCAGAAAACATCCCCGACTGGAGCGATGACTCCGTGCGGCGCATTTGTCCGTGTGCAGAATGAGAGCGCTAGAGTGGAAGCGGCCACAGCATGGCTCACTCATCGGCCAAAGATCATTACTCTTCCTTATCTCGGGCCAAGTCCTCAGGCTGCTCCACTCCGCTCCAAACAGGGAGCCCATTACTAAGCCGCATCACAAGAGGCCTGTCCACAAGGCCTGAGGAGACCTATTGGCATTCCACTGCTGGTGTGATGCCACCGTCACAGACATATCTGTACTTCTTAGCTCTGCTATACTGTAAAATGCTGGGTGGGCTGTTGGGGTTTTTTTCTTCTGAAATAGATGGGGTGATGTGACAGAGCCAGAGGCTTGTGTTTGAGCTTCAAGTGATCAAACATTTAAAAAGATACAGCAGGACTTCAGACTAAAAGTTTCCCATCCTCAAGGTATACCAGAGTTTGTCTGTCAGATAACAAATAGCAAAGTAGTTTTTAAGGCTTTCATATTAAAGCTGTCTACTTCTATGCTGCCAGTTGTTCATTAATAGTTTTGTGGTTTTGCATTCATTTACTCTGATGCTACAACATGCTGTGGTTGTTCTGCTTGACTGAATCACCACACAGCCACTTATCTGTACTCCACTCTTTATTCTTTGTTAACTAAGGAAATGAAATACTATATTTATTCACCAATGGTTGGCCATTTTCAAGTGTTTTGTGTGGTATTCAAGGTTATACAGTATATACTTGTATGACAGAAATGTTATGTTTATATTGTCCCATGATTTAATGTAACCAACCCACCTTACCTTTCTCGATCAGCACACACCTTCAACTCAGCTTAGTAGTCATGAGGACTATTACTCAACCTGTGAGAACATTTGTATAATATCTTAAATGTCTTTGGAACTTTGTAATCTCTCAGGAAATTGCACATCTCTGGAGGCTGTCATTTAGAGAAAGTATTACCTACAGGGACATGGAGTTTGAAACATGTGGGCCTTTACCCAGCAGGGAGAGACTAATGAACCTCTCTATTAATTTGCATTATGGGAGCCGTAGGTAAACACAGCAGTGACTACTTATCATCTTACAAAAACATTGTGTTGCCCATGTTAAACAGATTTGTTCATGTTCGGATGCATTGAATGAAGCTCAGTTTTGGTCTTCACCAGCTCTAGAGAAAAATCTCAGGTTCTTTAGCTGTTAAATACTCTGTTATGGGGGCGGATGTGGTTCAGGAGGTAGAGCGGGTCGTTCACCAACTGGAATATCAGAGGTTCAAGTGCTCACTGCTCGGAGTCCACATGTTGATGTGTCTTGGGAGCAATTTGGTATTCAGTATCTTGCCCAAACGGCTGTGTTAGTGTGTGTGTGTGAATGGTTAGCCTCCATCTGATGAGCAGGTTGGCACCCTGTGTTGTAGCTCCTACCATCAGTGTATGAATGTGTGTGAATGGGTGAATGTGACATGTAGTGTAAAACACTAGAAATGTGCTATAGAAGTACAGTCCATTTACCATTTATGTTCAGCAGCTGCTAGTCTACTGCAATTGGTTTTTCAGAGCTTTTTAGAAGAGGTTGAAGGCAAGATGGAACCAGATGTTGCAGGCCATTAAAGCCAAAACAGTGGACTGAAAGACACTAACAAATGATCAGGGACAATATTTCTCTCTGTGGGAAGCTACAAGCAACCCCTTCCCAACTTGCATGTAGTCATTTGATCAATTGTTAAGATAAAAATATCGATTAATAATCAAAGATGATTGGTTTTATGTGAGTACCATGTCCTTTGGCTAAACACAAAACTCCCTACTGTCCAATCTCACCTCTCCCTCCATCCATCCATCCATCCATCCCCCTTCCTCCATTATTTCTTAACTCTCCTCAGCTGAACACTGATTTCAATTTACTTGTCACAGGAAAAGCTACAGAACACTGTGCCTTGTGTAATGTCTTTTCTGTTCCTAACTCACTATTGAGTTGCATTGTTGTGGGCATTGTATCGCCGGACCCTGTGATTTTCAAACATGACCCATAATAGGGAGTGAAAGTCAGGACATCTCTTTATTAGAGACCCTGAAAAACCTATTTCCTCAAAAAAAAACAAGGTTTCTCTTGGTAATTTATTTTATTTCAGATGTTAAAAAAAAAGTTGAATTCGGGCTGGTCGATATTTTTTCGACCAGCCCGAATTCTTGGGCACGCTTGTCCATTAGCACTTATTTTAACGTAGCCTCCCATCCCATCTGATTTATTTGTGCTTCTGTTGAACCACAAACACGTCCCTCTGACATATAACTTGTGTTATTACGCCTGCAACTATTATCCAACATGCGCCTCGTGGTTGTTTTCTTATTTGCTTTTTTTAAAGGGCCACCATTCTAAAAATACAATCAGTTGAAATAGCTGTTGAATAGCCTGACATGAGATATTACCGTAGGTATGTGGGTGCGTGTTACACAACCCGGAGGTAACATTAAAGCTACTTTTTTTTTCAAAGGTCAGATGAAAAGGAGGCCAGATAAAGTCTCCTGCACGCTCCACTGTCCTTTAGAGAAAGGCCATGTCCAGATTGGGAGTGAGAGAGAGAGAAGAGAAGGTTGGAGAAAAAAGCGAGCAGAACAGTTCTTAAGCACAGATTACTGAGAGAGAGGAGTTTGTGGAATAATGAACAGTTTCCCCTGAGGACCATCACCTGCTCCACGCCACATTCGTATGCATGCGAGGCAGCGATGTGTGGCAGAAAACTCTCATCCTGCCATTGACAATCCAATCAAATAAATGCAGAGAGGACAACCTTTTTGGTCCTTTCAAACAAATGAAAGAAGCATGTAGCGCTTTACCCCTCTGACTCAAGGGCACCTTACACTAAAGCTTTTCTGTCTTCCTGTGGGACAAGCAGGCTTCCCTTTGTGTAAAGTGTTATTGATAATTATCTGGCTGAAACTCACCTCGCTAATAAAGACACAGCTGTTTTCTTTCAAACTCAGCTTCTCACAAATCCCACTAATGAGCCAAAAGCTGATCTTACAAGGAGAATTGTGATTTATCTCAACTTTTTGTAGCATATTAAACATTTAACACAATCTATTTTCATGTTATGTGGTTAGGTATACTAACCTATCCCATGCTGACAATTAGAGACCACTGTTCACATGTCTTCTCAACAGTTTTATGTTGGCTTCTTTTTAAACACCACCGCCATCTTCTCCTAGCTAAGATGTTGTAGATGCTCTACCATTAGCGCACCTTAACAGTAGAGTTTGAAGGCATCAACAAATCAATGCTATCACCAGACAAAGACGAGTGTAACCTCCCCAAATATGAAGATAACAGGGGATGAGGGGAGTTACTGATGTTACCCAAGGGGGAAAAAACCCTAACCCTAACCCACTCCACCAATAACAACAAGGATGTTGGCTAATTTGGCCAAATTGATACTGACAGCTTGTTTTATGTCCAATTCTGACATTTTACAGTTCTGGCTTTCTATATCAGCTGATGCATATTGGTAATGATTATAGGTATGATTAATAGAAGGTAGAACAATTAGTGCTAAATACACTAATCAAAGGGACACTACTTCCTGTATTAGCACTGGATATTGGCTCTGGATGCAAATCACGAGGTGCTTAATTGTCTTATAATGGTTGGATTCTGAAGGACACTGTGATGGACAGGCAGTGTTATCCTGTCTGGTTTTGTTTGGTAGTATACTGAGATGAAAATGTTAAACTTAAGGTTCACCACCCCAATGAAGAAAGCTGAGGGATACTACTGAAAGCTTTAGGAATATCTAGGTAGGTGAACCTTGAGTTGGATCTTTTGTAAGTGAACACTGATGACCAAACTTCAAACTCTAATACATTTTTGATATTTTTTAGTTTACATATTTCTCCTTGATCCTAGATCCAGTTATCAGACAAACTGCAGTTAAAGATGACAATTGATGTTGATAGTAACAATAAACAAGCATCTGTATAACATCTGTCTTGTCTACAGACATGAATTAGTTAGTTTTTTATGATCCAGATGTGATCAGTGGTAGAGAAGCATACTTTGTACCCATGTTTTCCTGAGATGATTCATATTTCATTACCTCACTGTGAGTGAAACATTTAGACATCCTCCAGATGTGAAGAAGGAGCTTGTTGTCTTACATGGGCTGTAAATTTGACTCTGAATTCTTTAAAAAGGATATTCTTTAATCTTTTCACTGTTCTAGACAATTCTGTGCCTCAAGTGCCTATTGCAATCATAGGACTGTTAAAGAAATTGAATATTTTTTTCTTTTTTCATCACCTTTCTTTTGAACAAGGTAATTTCTTTTTTTCCTTTTAAACAATTTTGGTTCTTTTAGAGCCAACTTAAGGCAGAAGATGTTCTCCTCTGTTAGCTGCTTGTGTAGAGGAGGCAGTTGATCTACTAGTCCTGCTGAAAAAAGGGTGATCCACTTGTGTAAAAAGTCAGACTTTGGTAGGAACAGTGGACACATGGACTAGTTAGCCTAGATGAGCATCACACACCACTGTCCAGACAATCCCAAACACAGAGTAAAAAGACACCACTTACAGAAATCTGACCAAATGTTGAAGAGAATAGAGTTAGGATTTATAGCTCACTACAGTCTCTGCAAGTTACAGTAAGCAGAATATGACAGCGTCCTCAAAAAGAAGGAAGGGAGGGAGGAGGCTCTGCAGACAGGCACTATCATGGCTGATCTACTCAGCAGTTAATCATGCATGCACATCTCATAACATACTACCTCTTAACATCACTATCTTCTGAATTGTACAATACATCTATCTACTGTATATATCTATACTGTTATCTATCTATATATACATTTTTATATCCCTCCATTTTTTAAATCTATCTCTACATTATCTGCCTCTATATTTTTATATCTCTTTATTCCTGTATCTAGCTCTATAATTCTGTATCTATATTTTTGTATCTATCGCTATATTTCTGTATCTGTCTATTTATATATCTATCTCTATATTTCTATTTCTATCTCTATATTTCTGTATCTATATCTCTATATTTCTTTATCTAGCTATATATTTCTATATCTAGCTATACATTTCTATATCTATCTATCTCTATATTTTTATATCTATCTCTATATGTCTGTATCTAGCTCTTTATTTCTGTATTTTATATCCATCTAACTCTCTATTTCTATGTCTATCTATCTCTGTATTTCTATGTCTATCTATCTCTGTATTTCTATGTCTATCTATCTCTGTATTTCTATGTCTATCTATCTCTGTATTTCTATGTCTATCTATCTCTGTATTTCTATATCTGTCTATCATTGGTAGATTGACTTGGTGCTGGACCCAGAGCAAATATTTGCTGTTGGAACCGTGTTGACCCCCCTACATGTTAGCATTCTGGGTCAATTGACAGAATATATTTATTGGCACTAATTGAATATGTTCACTGTTTTCTGACATTTTGTACACTAATCAAATCATAAAGAAAATAATTGTCCTGTCATTGGCTTCATCACTCACAGATGTCCATGCCGTCCACCCAGAATAATAAACAGTTTACCTGGACTGAAACCAGCGTTTTAAATCCCAAATTTCCACAGACTGCACCTCACAGCCAGTGTTTAGCACAGCAGAGATGAGGAGAGGAGCAGAGGGCAGTCTGTGGAAATGCAGGATTTAAAACGTTGCTTTTTGTTCATGGGCAAACATTTTATCTTTTTTCAGCAAACACAGCCTACCTTACACCCTCATGAGACCTTATAATTCAGTGGGGTCTTACCAGTGGGCGCTGATGTTTTTCATTCACACATAAAAGCCTGCAAAATATACTGCATTCTTTTCCTTAATGCTTAGCTGGAGATATATAAACCCCTTTCTTTCCAGCTTTAAGCTAAGGTGTTCACTTTTTAGTTCTAGCGACTCCAAATAAGCTCAAAATTGATTCACAACTGTCACACAGGACAAAAGAATCCATCTCCCCACAGTACATGCTCTGAAAACTCTGGTTGTTTAGTGGAACTCCAAAACTTTAACTGAAGGAATGGTGAAACTTCTGCTTTGATGTATTTTTTCCGTCCATTTTTATAGTGTTATTGACTAGCTGTGGCACAGGAAACAGGAAATGTGTCAGAGGGGTTTTTTTTGGGTGGCGTTTTTAGCAGCGACGCAACACCTCCCCCGTCAGTCACGACCGCTTCGTGGCCTGAGACATCTCAGTCACCACGAACCCAAAAGGCTGCCTCGCCTCAGCATCATCTCCTCCGCTGAAGGTGCCTCTTTCAGCCTATTAAACTCCCAGACAGAGCGGCCGTCTCCATGGTTTCCAAACCCAATTAAAGAGGTTATTCCAATTAGATTGCTCGGGGTGTGATAGGTAGAGCACGAAGACCCCGGCCTCACCCGGTCGGCTAGGAACACCCCCCCCACCCCCCCACCCCCCGTCTCCTTTAGTCCCTTAACTGTCAGAATGCTGTACTCACTGCCTCTTAAATCATCATGTCTAGACGGTCCTCTAAGTGAGTGTGTGAGCTTAACAGCGTTTCATTCTGCCCACGTGTTTCCACTGATACACACTGTGTCAGAATGTGTGTGATGAAATAGATGCGGTTGTTTACGAGCAAATTACTGCGGTGTTGATGGCATGATAGTGTACATAATTTAACACATGGGCCACGATCCATATGCAATCAATACATCATAGGTAACAAAAGCCTAGGAGAAGCTCCCATCAACATACACGAGCTAATAAAAGCAGCCACTCACTCTCCTCCACACGCTTTTTATGTATCGAGCCAGACTGCCACTAGTGTTTGCTTTCCTTAGGCCAAAAACTGTGACAGAGAACAAACACAGATAACACATCCTTTTGTGTTCCATCAAAAGCATCCCTCCAACCGTTTACTTTATCCCCGCCAATCCACACATGCTACTGAAGTAGAAGAGGGGAGGGAGGAGAAGGAAAAAAAAAAAAGGGCTGCGGTAGATCACAAGATGTGGCTTGTGTGATGACATGAAGCGTACTGCAGGGTGAGGAAGATAAAGAAAAAGTGTCAGGCTGATAACTGCTCGGTGTTATTACTGTATGTTACCATTAGGCAGTTTGCTTTGGAGAGGCAGCGCTTGCTTTTTGTTTATAATCATGAGGAAACACGCTGATGTGTTCTGACAAGTCGGATACATTAAGTGCTGACACAACATTAGCTGCACATTTGTTAAAAAACATCAGTGCATGATAGCAGTGTGAATTTGACTCAGCTTTTATAACAGAGTTCACTATGGGGAAAAAGGCTCTTCTTTTTCCACTTTATTTTTATGATTTTTTTTAACATTATTTTCATGCTTCAAAATACAACTTGCGAATCCATTGTTGGAGGTTCACACATACACAAAGAGGCAGTGAGCCACAGTCTCTCAACAGCCTGAAACCTGCAGGTATATTTGCAGTAACCGTGTAATCACATACGCTACTCTACAGGAGTACCATGAAGTACTTTTTTAATGTAAGTTCTGGATGTCTGTTAAGGTTATTATTGTTTGTATTGACAACCAGTTTTCTTTGTGTAGTTGAGTGGAATGGAGGGAAAAAAGGAGGGTTGAGTTTGTCATTTTAATGTATGATTAACTGTGCAGTCTAGTGGAATGGGTTCATGGCTATTATTAAGAAGTTTATTGCTACTTCCTCACCTTGGTCCATGTTAAGTTAGATGCAAGTTCTGATGGATATATGACCACTGCCTTCACCCTGTAAGTGTGTGTCCTGAGGAATGCTCATGTTAACTACATTAAGGGCTCTGGTAGTCATCAGGTTCTTAACCTGTGTTGATAAGATAAAGGTTTTGGAAAGGGCATGTGATGATCATTTATGGCTGAAGGTCCCATTGCCTATATCCAGGGAATGTGTGACATGACTTTTGGGTAATAAATATGTATGCAAATGTATTTTAGCTGTAGACATATAGGTTGACATCATTTGACCAATCATAGATCATTTCTACTAGATTTTAACAGGTTAGGTTTGTTCTTTGCGTGTTGAGATGAGCTCATGTTACTCACTCTTTATTGTACAATCATATTTGTTTAATCTTCAATCTAGCAGTGTTTTGTCTATTATTTTATCTTTGTGTTAAGTATTTTAAGACAATTTCCATGACACAAGCACGAATGGTTAGCTCTTTCATAAATTCTGCACATTGCCCCGCTGGGTGCCTTTTTTTTTTTTTTGAGTCTTTGAGAGTGGTGGGTGGCGGCAGCATGTTTGTGAGGTTCAAATGACAGTGAATGCCATCCCGTCACATCTTTAGTACGTGTGAAGGCGGTGTTAGGCTGACCTTTAGTTGTGTAGGTAGAGCGAGGTTCAATTTCCAGTGGGGGCCACCGGAGAGGACAGAGTACTGGAGTTGTGCTTGCAGAAGCTTGACTGGCATCAGTTGCTGCATTCATGCCCAGCTCATTATCTGTTTGGCTACCGGCTGATTTCTAATGTCCAGTTGGGAGAAAATGGGTACTCTCGACAAAATCCTAGATGCCACTTCTGTTTCCTATAAATGGTCAATTTAATGCTAGTGAGTATTGAATGGCTTCTTTTTTTGCTAGATGTTCTTATCAGAATATACAGTTGAGGATTTTAAAACCCGAAACGGTCACCGCCTAGTTCGCCAACGTCTGAATACTGTCCTGCTTGTGTTCCAGCTGGATTAGATAGCAGATGGAAAGCCAGTCACGGATCATATTCTTGTTGCTGCACTATAGTGACTAGTGGATTTATAAACTTAACATTAGTAGCTGTTCTTTTTCTTCTTATTTAGCCTGCTTTGTATGTTTGGACCACCGAATAACTGCAGGTTATGTACACATTATAGGTACATAGCGGGTGATGTAATTGTCAACAGCTGTGTGTAATGGCTGTACATGAAACACTACTCTTACATTGCCAATGTGACAAGTTGCTTCTCCTTTGTTTGAAGGCCCTGTCACACCAGAATACATTTGCACATACTTGATAATTTGTGCCTTAGGTGACTAATTGTGCCCTTGTTGCTAACTGAACAATTCACCCTATTGTCAGACAGGAAGATCTATACACCTTTCTGCAAAACCTGGAAATACATTCATCGATGTTTTTTTACCTCCACTTGCATTATATTGTATGATTTTCCACAGGCTAACATTAAGGAAAGTTTGTGAATTTGGAAAGTAAAGTTGTTGAAGTATGGTTTAGGGTTAGGTAACTAAACCACTTGGTTAAGGTTGAGGACAGACTGTGATTCCAGATGTTGGCTTCCAGTGTGTTTAGACACAAACCTTGTGTCTGCTGCATTCTAGTCCCAAACTCCACAACCCCACAACCCCAACCTCTAAACACTTATTTTTCATCTTTCATCTCTATCTACACTGGCACTAAATGTTGGCAGTGCTTTTAAATGGTGAGGTGAATCTTCCAAAATCGATGTAATTCCTTGAATACAGGGCCTAGACACTAAATGAACACTGTTAATTCAAGACAACATATTTGTACAATCAACTCCTGACTCAATACTAGCTGCAGACAATGGTCCATCTCCAGCAAGGTTGCATACGTTTGAATGATGCAAAACACTTAATATAAAGTCCTCCAGTCTGTCATCTTACAGTCATCGATGTGTTACTGGAGCAAACAGACGTGTTTTCATGCAAGCAGTTGAGATTAAGAGTCAGTCAGTTGCAGATGATCAATCATTCATCTATGGCTCACAATGGGATTGCAAATCTGCATAGTCACCTGAGCAGTGGAGCAAATGCATTTACATGATTTAATTAGGGGGAGCAAAATGATGGTTTTGCTATCCCACTTTTTGTCTTCCTCTTAACACAGTCGCCACAATCAAGTGATTGTATGTTAGCAGTCTGATCATTTTACTTCTTTCAGCAACTCACAAAAACATTTCTGGACCACCCATTGAGTTGAGTTCAGTTCAACCCACTGCTGATTGAACAGCCAAATGTTCATTGGTGAGAAGTGACTTATTTAGACTTCTGCTTTTAGCCAGCCTTTGATGGAATGATTCCTGAATACACGGACACATCATTGCATGTAATGATCTGTCCTTTCTTACTGCTTCATACTGTACTCTCATTATTATGATCATTCTCTCACAGGTTTACTCTTACTACTAAAAGTCTGGAGCAAAAGACACATTCTCAATTAAACTAGACCTCGATTTGAGATAATGTTGAGATAATCTATTTTGAAGTTATGATTCATTCCTGTCTAACATTACAACTACATCAGCTAGTGGTGCTATTGAGAAGAGCTTCCACTATAACCTGTATGTAAAATCAACAGGTGGGATTGGAGATTTGTTGTGAGGCCACATCATTCATCCAGATGTTTTGCTTTTGTGATAGACCTAGTGGGTATTGAGAATATCAACACTCAGGTCATGATGTGTTGTTAGGCTGTTATTTTATTCATTTATGTCATTTGTTCTTGAATTTGGCCTAGTCATACATATGCCCTGTCCTGATCCACATAAGTATACACTGTTCTTTATGCATTCATGTTAAGGCTTCAACCTCGTCAATGAAACCTTTTTCTTATATATATATATATATATATATATATATATCGTACTGTCGAACCAAACCAAACCAAACAGAGGCAGTATTAAATCCTCCTGGCAGACAAAGCTCCAGCCTGGAAGAGTGCACGTGATAGCTCAGCCTGGATGGCAGGTGCCAGTGGAAGGTAAGCTGAGGCAGAGTTTAGTTATGGAATAGAATGGGGTGATTTATCTCAATAATGACTCTTTTTTTGTGTGACAAGGCAATTTCACTGCCCAGAGGTGTTTTTTTCCCTGTCTTCCTTCCCAGGCTAAAGGTTGTTTTCAAAGGGAGGCAGTGCTGATGGAATGGCCTGAGATCAGACTGGGGACGAGTGAGGAGGCTTTAGTAAACACACATAAGCAATCCTTAAGTTTGGCTGTGTCAGCTGAAGAGGTGACAATAAAGAGAGGGGGATGAGGCAGAGCTACTTCCCCACTGGAGAGAGAGAGAGAGAGAGAGAGAGAGAGAGAGAGAGAGCAAGAGAGAGAGGGGTTTTGAGTTCATCTTTCTATTCTTTTCTGAAGAGGTTACTGTTGAGGGTAGAGCTTCCAAACACACTGTCTTTTGATTTCCGTCCTTTCATTTGATCCTGTTATACAAATCTGTCATGTGGCTGCGTATCTGTATCTCCGAGTTGCACATCAAAAAGCTTGCAATCAAAACCAGCAATAACTGGGTTCTCTTCGTGGTATCGGCAAAACATCCTTTCACTTTAATCTCAAATTACAAATAGGCATAAATGTAGCTATAGGGGCTTTGGAATCAACACCACAGTGAGCTGCATTCAGGGTATTTCAGGGTCTAATCTGCCTCAGTTGTAGGATACTGGTTTATGTGTGTATGGAGCCAACTTTTCACTGCATTTTTGGACTTAGAAAATGCAGTATATGAACAAAGATGGGGCTAAAGAACCAGGACAATCTGACAAAGAATGCAAAAGAATAGCTCTGAGTTGTAGACATTAGCAGACATGGAGATCTACTGTATATAGGTCAGTAATAAGGGTTGGCAAGATGAGCAATTCAAAAATATCTTGTCTTATCAACAGCATCAGGTTTTATATCACTTGAAATTACATTTGCACCATTTTCTAACAAAAGTAAGACTGAATGCTCTTGAAAATGTCAAATGGTGTAACCACAAAAGAATGATGAACATTAAATATTTGATGACATGATTCCCCAGATTAAATTAATATTCTGAAAATTGTGTTCCATTACCTTTTTATTTCATTTAAAATATATAGATATATAATGTAAGATCATGCCAAACTAGTTGATATGGTGTTTTACTGAAATTTTTTAAGGTTACACCACTTAGACATTTTTGCCATAATCTACAACCCCATTTCCAATGAAGTTGGGACGTTGTGTAAAACGTAAATAAAAACTGAATACAATGATTTGTGGTGTTCACTCATTTTGATGCTTGCAACATGTTCCAAAAAAGCTGGGACAGGGGCAACAAAAGACTGGGAAAGTTGAGGAATGCTCAAATAACACCTGTTTGGAACATTCCACAGGTGAACAGGTTAATTGGAAACAGGTGAGTGTCATGATTGGGTATAAAAGGAGCATCCCTGAAAGGCTCAGTCATTCACAAGCAAGGATGGGGCGAGGTTCACCACTTTGTGAACAACTGCGTGAGCAAACAGCCCAACAATTTAAGAACAACGTTTCTCAACATACAATTGCAAGGAATGTAGGGATTTCATCATCTACGGTCCATAGTATCATCAAAAGATTCAGAGAATCTGGAGAAATCTCTGTATGTGAGCGGCAAGGCTGAAAACCAACATTGAATGCCTGTGACCTTCGATCCCTCTGCATTAAAAACCGACATCAATGTGTAAAGGATGCTACCACATGGGCTCAGGAACACTTCAGAAAACCATTGTCAGTTAACACAGTTCGTCGCTACATCTACAAGTGCAAGTTAAAACTCTACCATGCAAAGCGAAAGTCATATATCAACAACACCCGTTGTGTCCTCCGGGCCAAAGAGGAAAAGGACCGTCCGGAAAGTTATCAGCGCAAAGTTCAAAAGCATCTGTGATGGTATGGGGTTGTGTTAGTTGCCCATGGCATGGGTAACTTGCACATCTGTGAAGGCACCATTAATGCTGAACGGTACATACAGTTTTTGGAGCAACATATGCTGCCATCCAAGCAATGTCTTTTTCAGGGACGTCCCAGTTTATTTCAGCAAGACAATGCCAAGCCACATTGTGCACGTGTTACAACAGCATGGCTTCGTAGTAAAAGAGTGTGGGTACTAGACTGGCCTGCCTGCAGTCCAGACCTGTCTCTCATTAAAAATGTGTGGCGCATTATGAAGCGCAAAATATGACAACGGAGACCCCGGACTGTTGAGCAACTGAAGTTGTACATCAAGCAAGAATGGGAGAGAATTCCACCTACAAAGCTTCAACAATTAGTGTCCTCAGTTCCCAAACGCTTATTGAGTGTTGTTAAAAGGAAAGGTGATGTAACACAGTGGTAAACATGCCCCTGTCCCAGCTTTTTTGGAACGTGTTACAGGCATCAAATTTAAAGTGAGTGAATATTTGTAAAAAAAAAACAAAGTTTATCAGTTTGAACTTAAATATATTGTCTTCTTAGTTTTTTGTATTCAATTGAATATAGGTTGAAAATGATTTGCAAATCATTGTATTCTGTTTTTATTTATGTTTTACACAATATCCCAACTTCATTGGAATTGGGGTTGTAATATATTCTCTCAAAATGGATTAAAAGCAGAAATTGTATGCTGGGTCCACAAAAAAGGAATGTGTGGAAGTTATTCATACATAAGTTATTCATTCATTTAATTTCAAATTTTAACCCCTTTTTAAATTTGAATAAACCACATGGACACAAAAAACATCATTGACCCATATCTTAATTGAATGATTCTTGACATAACTGAACAGTGGTAAATTATTTTGATGCTGTATTTACCAGAAGACATGAGAAATTAAGACTGGGTTCTGGACATGGGTTTAACGAGCACTGATAAGACCAGGTCAGTTTGTAATTATAAACCTTTAGTAGGGGTGTCTTTAATTTTCAGGTTGTTTGTAGCTGGCTCTGTGATTGAGTATTTTGTGTTTCATTACAGAAGTTCTCACAATACAGTTATCTGTTTTTTCTGTCAGAGAACTGCACAACTAAAACTTGTAATTAGGAATCTTACGATGCTGCCATGCAGTGTTTGAGTTTGACATGTATTTAGGGCAAGATATGCTTTTCTGATTGGCGATTTCTTTATCTTAACAAAAGATGTTTAACTTTGTGTCTATCTCCGTTTCTCCACACCACTCTTGCAGAGCTGTCCTTCCTGCCTGAGGATATAGATAAATATTAGGGTTAAATGAGAACCATTACTGCACACTGTGGAATATGGAATATGGAATAATTCCAATAGACAGTTCTGGGTTGGTAAATGAATCATATCTAACACATATATATCCATTGACCTGATAGAGTCACTTAATCGAGCTGTGTGAGCGAGATAATTAGACAGGGAGCTTCCATCAGAGTTGGGGAATCAGGATGTCTTGGATGTCGGAGTGAGCAGATTGGTCAAAAAGAGCGTAGCTGATTAGGGTCAGTCATGTCTTAAAGAAACAAAACAATGGAAATGGTCATCATGTCCCAATGATTCGATTCCAGGCCATCCACATTAATGTGGCTTCAGTAAAACAGGCCTTGGGTCACTCTTCTGTTTAAAAAAATAATCATTTCATCATGCTGTCACTTCATTTTTAATAAGCAGATGAAGACTTCAGCTTGGTGTGAAATGTACTGATACATAGTACACCCGCATTCTAGATAAGCTGATACATAGATCTGCAATGTCCTTTTATTAAATATCAACAGATCAATGGCCACTGTCACTTGAAGGCAACAGTGTATCCTAGAGTTAACCCGCTTCAGGTATAGAAACAAAACCAACTTCAACAAAATGTTCCAAATGTACCAGAAGCCAGAAGTTTCAGCTCATCTCTATATGAAATGGGTTTAGTCCAAAATTCTATCCAAACCAACATCATGGATCTGTTACCAACCTAATTTAGGTCACATCAATATGTGTAGTGAATTACAGGTTGGCTTTCATTTGTCATGTGAATATAAAGCTCCATCTATTCAGTCTAGTGAAGCATACAAACTCTGTTCAAAGGTATCAAACATTCTTGGCCAGGTACAGTTACTTCCTGGAGTCTTCCTTGGTTGTCACAGCAATGACGAGCTTCCAGCAAGAGATACGTTCTGTCAAATGTTCAATAGGCAAGATACAAAGTGCTAATTATGAGGTATAAAGGTGCTGGTACATGGGTTTTGGTACCTTTTTGGAAAGAGGCATTCTACATGCTGCTTCTGGCTGTTTACAACGTAAACATGTATTATATTTGGTGGTATTGATCACCTCATTGTAATTTGGACTTCAGGAAACATTGGCCAGCATTATTCTGATAAATTGACTTGCAGCACAATGAAACTTACTTGAAAAATGTAATGTGTCACAGTGAACATTGCTGTTTCCTTACTGGGTGCACAATCGAAACATTAGAGAATGTTTCAGCTTTGGTATGAATGTAATATTGGGTTAGTGGGACATTTTCTGACAAGGTCTGTGTAATTGTGTACATATCATAGTAAAACTAGTGAAAGGTTTTGAAGAAAAAAACCCATCAGATTAGACAAAGTGGAAGAGATCAGATTGGGGAAGTTCATAGGATGCTGTTAATTCCTTAAATATGTTTCTACTGGAGAGAACTGCATAATTCTGAACTCATAATTGGATAAACTTGACACAGCATGACCCCATCCATTTTCTATCTAAGTATAATTTCAAGGCTTTCTTAGAAACTGAAATAATTCAGGGGTACTTATTAACTGTGCCAGCTGTTCTTTTTCTCCCACTGTAATTGGTCCTTGATTGCTCAGTCCTCTGTAGGAAACCTCCTGGAAAAATACAAAAATGCTTGCAAATGATTAGGAAATTGAGACACCTGTAAGTTGATTTTCACAGTATAATGAAATGCATATAAACTCAAGGTCGGCTGGAAGGTAACAAATCAATTCAAAACCTAAAGTATGCTTTGGAGAGCACACATGCAATCCATAGATAATTTATAACACAAAAACACAATACAGTATATGCCAACAGTGTTGACCCTGTTCGAAATTAAACAGTCTGTGTAAATGGAGAGTTTTACAATCACATGGCTTTTAAAGCCAAAGTGGACTTTAAAATAGTTTTTTTTTTGTGCTAATAAATCAGTATATATGGGCCATTCTACCAAATTGGTGCAAACTGCTGTCCCCAACAAAAACAAATTTAAAAAGCATTTAAGTTTATAAATGTTAGATGATTACAAAGATCCTGCTATTATGTATTGAAGCCCAAAATAATATTTGAAATAGCAGTAAGTTTAATATATATAAAATCTTTTTCTACTTCTACTTAAAGCAATGGTTCGGCGTAATTTCGACCTAGCGTCATATGCACCATGAGGTCTATCTAAATCTCATGGTACAGCCGTTCATTTTCATTTGGTTGGAAAATTAGTCAGAGCCATCAGCCGAATGTCTTAGTACAAGCGCTAACGAGACCACCAGTGTATCTGGTAAATGACCCCACTAATAATGCCTGGATTGTTATCAAACTTCTACAGTAGTACAAATAGGGTCTTTACTCATAAATTGATGCATTGGAAAGTTTGTAAGTACACCAGGAGTTTATTAAAATAAACACTTACCTGATGACTTTTACTCTGCGGCTACTGCTAAAGCTGTAAACATTGTCGATATATTGCGCAATCACTGAAATACCGTGTGGTCTCATGAGACACCCACACAGCACATCTAAAGATCTGTGCACGATGGCGCGATATTAGCTACAGCTTTAGCAGTACCCGCAGCCATCAGGTAAGTGTTTATTTTAATAAACTCCTGGTGTACTTACAAACTTTTCAACGCATCGATTTATGAGTAAAGAGCCTACTTGTACTACTGTAGAAGTTTGATAAGAATCCAGGCATTATTAGTGGGGTCATTTACCAGATACACTGGTGGTCCCGTTAGCGCTTGTACTAAGACATTCAGCTGATGGCTCTGACTCCACTATTTTTCGACCAAATGAAAATGAACGGCTGAGGTGGTGTTTAGATAGATGTAATGGTGCATGTAACGCTAGGTTGAAATTACGCCGAACCATCGCTTTAAGTACAGAATGGGAGGACTTTTGCCACCTCTGAAAGGTACGGACAGCACTACTCGGCTCGACTCTACTCGTTTTTTTTGCTTTTCCATCAGGGATATTACCTGGTACCTGGTGCTTGTTTTGGTATCTGCTCTGGCAAGGTTCCAAGCGAGCCAAGCCGATACTAAAATGTGACGTCAACAGACTGCCGGCCGCTGATTGGTCACAGTTTGGCGTCACTGGCAGAGTCATGAGCGCGACGTCCCCCACAAGAATCAAACCCGCCATTTTTAAATACTGGCGACGACATTACAGCGATTTGTTTCACGTGAGTTAGCATATGTGTGACAAAAAGAGACAGACCGAGCAGCAAGTACACCATCGCCTCCATTTTTTATGTGTTTGTGTCATGTATAAAATGAAGTCACGGCAGTTGACCCTGCCCACGTTGAGGAGGAACTATGAAGTAATGGAAAACGATGTGCCTGGTACCAAAACCACGTAGAGCCGAGTAGTGCTAGAACTGTATAATGGAAAAGCCCCATTACTGTTGATGGTTAATGCTCAGTCAGTTGTGCACCACAGAGGTTGACAGCACATCTCCTGGGAAAGCAAGCTCTTATTTGTCATTCAATTGAAGTCCATTCAGAGCCTTGTGCTTAAGGCCAACAAACCTGCACACCTGCACCCACTGTTCTCAACATGAATATGAACACCAGCAGTGCCTCTCACATGCATCATGTGTCCAAAAAAAGCAGCAATTTTCTCACATCATTTTCCAGGAGCAGTTCTTCACAGCTGCACATTGACCATTTCTTTTGTTAGTATGACCAGTAAGGTCTGAGGTCTTTCATTAACTAATGTGTGTCAGATGATGCAATGTTATAGTATGCAACACGCACACAGTTTTTCCTACTAAATCAAAACTGAAGGAAACGTCTAATATTTGAACTTGTTTTGATGTGAAAATGATGTAACATATAATTATTATATAACAAAAACATTACTGGTCATTTCTGTCTTGAAATGTTGATACCAGCCTTCAGAAATATATATCAGTCCAACACTCCTACACACACACACGCACACACACACACACACACACGGACCGTCCCACCCCAGCTTGGCCCTTGCTTGTTTGTGATAAATACAGCATTTGTGTCCAGGGTGTAGGCTTATTTCTGCTCAGTTGCCTGCTCTGGCTAAGCTAAGCCTTGTGTTGCTGATAATGACAGCTGTGAAAGGAGTGGGGGACTGAATGAAAACCAGTGGGGGTGGTGAGTAGCTGTGGATCCAGTCACTCTGCCCTGCCAGGCCTGTATTTACCATCCTTCTGTGTCCTGCAGTGTCACACAGGGATGCACGCCGCTCTGCCTCACGTCTGCTCGCTTTACCGGCGTAAGGACCTATTTTTTTCTCTAGAAGCGAGGACCGTCTCTATTCAAAATGACATTTCAAGTGCCGGAAAAAATCTTTCACCACCAGGAAATAATTGTGTATTTTTCTGTGCTGTAAAACTGCTTCCATAGACATATATATTACTTTAGGGAAATGTATTGTTTCTCCAAATAGAAGTTACCAGGTAAAAGGCTGGATTCTTACATTTCAAAGCTGTGATGAAGAGCTATTTATTGTTCTATTGTGATGGATTGTTTGTGTCCCTCCAGATATTATAAATACTTTATCATTATAAAGGTAATGTTTTGTCATTTTGGTCCTGTTTTATATGCTATTTGTGTCATTTAATTGTCATTGTAGACTGAGACTATATCCTAACCCTAATTATTAGTATTACAAAAACCTTTAAATCAGTTATCACAATTTTTACCTCTAGTACTAGGAAATGTTTGGGTAATCCTTGAGAGGATGGGGGCCAAACATGTTCAATTGTCGGTCGTTACTTGGTGTACAATAATTGATAATATGTTTATAATCTTAATGTGAAAATCTATATATATTTTTTTCTCCTGCTGCAGGGACATTGTGAAAATTAAATACTGTATGAGTAGTTCAAGATTAATTTGCAGGTCATGCAATCTGTTTTGTGTTTTGTGCAATAATATGTAGCCCGTCCATGAATAAACAAACAAACAAAAAACAAACAAGTAAAGGGGTTCACATACAGTAGAGTAGTGTATGTCTGTCTTGTTCATACAGATACAGAACCAGAATGGGAATAAACAAAAAAACAGCCGATGAAGTAAAACAAAAACACAGGTCATAAACACCTAATAACAATCAATTTAAGAAATAAGAACAACACAAACTTGGAAGGAAAATATTAATTGCAATCCAAAGCCTATCATTGATCTGATGCCTTCTATTAGCCTACTTGAGCCAAAGACCATCTCTGAATAACAATCTGCCTTTATTCTGACTTTTTGTGGAACATCAGTCAAACAGGTTAGTGATATTCTAAGTGCTTTACAGAGGAAAAACAAGCTGATAATAAATAGTACAAACAAGCAATATAACAATTTCAGATTCATGAGGACCAAAACAATACAATACAGTATATAATGGGCAGTAAAACATTTAAATTGATACAATAAAATAAATATGTAAAAATCAAATAATGCCATTATAACATTCTACATGAACGCCAGGATAAAGAGGTAGGTTCTAAGTTTGTTTGATAATATTAATGCTTTGAGCAGCTCTCAGAACCTCCACAATAAATTGCATGAAACTGAGCTTTAGGCTAAACAAAAATGGGTGACATGAAAAATAGGTTCCTGTGCAATGTAAAACTGCTCAGATGCAACACTAACATAATGCACCTTTTCTATTTATGTGAAATGAAACACATTTGATTTAATTGTAGGATTATAAAGCACCTTCATAAAACATCAAAACATTGTGGGAATATATCCTGCTTTTTTTTTTACCATTGGTGAGGGGAAAAACAAGGCATTTGAAGATGTCACATTTGGCTCTGGGGACTGTGATAGGCACTTTTGATTATTTTCTGATGTTCTATAGGCTACAGTTACTATTTTAATGCACACAAAATACACAGCTTTTAGCTCATTACAGTGAAAAATATCCATCATTATTTTCGTCATACATTATAAATGCAGATGCATGAAATATTATGCATCATAAATAAAAAAAATAAATACAAGAATGTGAAAATTGAGCAAAAAATTAAACATGGGATTTTGGTGCGTTGACCCAAAATAACAGCGTCAACAGGTTTGTTTTGTTTATTTAGGACAGGCCAAGCTCTGATGTCATCACTAAGGATGATGTCATCATGTTTGAGTAATTACACAGCAATAATACCTAGGTTTTCGTCTAGTTTTTTTTTGTCTATGGTCACTGTAATGACCTCAATTTTCACTTGTTTGAGTGACTAAGTAAACAACCTGAGGGATTTCATAATTCCACACATTGTGCAAGGGTAAGGTTATCCAAATGTGTGTGTGCGCAGATGTGATTGTGCATCCATGAGAGTGCATCCCGTATGCAGATAGAGGCGGCGCGTGTCCACACTTCAGAGGGATGAGGCGCAGTCACTGGGCTTGAAATCAAGCAGAGTGAAGACTGTTTATGGACTGCCAAAAGTAATTAATCTCCCTTCTCTATGAAAATTAATCGGATTAAACATTCTCGTGGCCCAGTGAATCTGTCTCGCTGTAATGTGTTGGACGCTGAATCTCTGGTTGCTCCTCTGTCCCCGCTTCATACCCACAACGCTGGTCCTATAGCCCAGATTCACTGGCTTGGCCACAACAATGGGCTGCACAATGACACTGGAGTGTAATCACATTCTCCTGCTCGTCTGAATGCTTGTCTTTCACGGTGGGGGGAAAAAGTGTTGGCCACTTGACCAGTATCGCAATTTTGACCTTTTGATAGAGATGCTGAAGTGCTGAGAGAGATTTTGTTGATTTTTGAGTGTCATCTGTGCGTCTCTGGCCCGCGGGTGAAACACATGTTCACATGATGATTTGACCTTTTCCCGTAGTATTCAGATGAGTATTCTGTATCCTCCTTGCCTTTCGTCTTGTAAGAAGGTTGTGGGTCAACATTCTAAACAAGCTGACTCTGAAATATTCAGCGGTGACTGCACGCTTGATGCCTTGAATCATTCCAACACTCACACACACACACACACACACACACACACACACACACACACACACAGTACATGTATATGTTATTATCGAATATCACATGCTCCAACATTTACAACATTTCCCATTCTTGGAGTCAGTGATAGTAGATGGTGATGGTAGATTGTCTGACATCATCCATGTGTGTCAGGTGGGTTGTTTGCTCTGATTGGTCCCACACTAAAAACATGCTGTATGTTGGGCAATAAAAGAGGGCTCCAATAGTACCACTATACTACTAGTAATAGAACCACTGTAGGAGCTACCTTGAAGCTGCATCATCCCAGCCAGCATGTCCATATAGGCCCCACATTGGTTAAATGTGAGCTACATGGGTACTGAGTGGGCATGGGCTTGAACTGGGCAAATTTCGCAGGTCCCACATGGTTCCAGTAACGTGGGCTTCACATGTGAAGCCCACATGGGCTGACTGTGTGATCTCCATAAGGGATGTAAGTGGGCTAAGCAGGCATGGGCATAAACAGGGCAAATTGTATGGGCCCCATATTTTTTCAGAAACATGGGCCCCACATGTGAAGCCCATGTGGGCTGGCTAAATGGCCCCATTTTAAAAATCCATTCTGATCCCACTTATCTAACTAACCCTAACCCATATGGGCAAACATATAGGGCCTACATGGGCCTTGTGTAAATCACCCACTTTGACCCCACCTAAAACCCAGTCAGAACCCACTTGAAGCCCGTTTGGGCAAAGACAGGTGGGGCCACCATGGAAACTGCTGGCTGGCATGTGTTTTGTTTCTTTGTTGTTTTTTACTTATCAAGAGCAGAAAGACAAAAATAAAATAATATTTTTTTAAAAACACAGAAACTTACCTTAAAGGGCAGGTTCTGCAATTTCCCACATCAAAGTATGTTGAGGAGTGCTACTTTGAAGGAGGGGAAAAAGCTGTATAAAGTGTTTTGTAAAAAATTGATTGATTGCCTCAAGTAATGTCAGTTTGGACTTACTGGTTCAGTTAGCTCACAAAGATGGCAGCTGGTGGTACACCATAATCTAGACATCAGAATGTCCCCTTTGAAATCTATGACTGATGTCAAAGACAAATGATAAATGTGTTGCTACAATCCCTGATTGAAGACAAGTAGGTTTTTTGCTTGGTAGGCAACAGTCCTATAAAGGAAGCATGCTCAGTTATAATTACAGCATTGATCCACATGGGACTGAACTCACAGAGGAGTTAAAACTTCCATTACTAGCCCTCCTCTAGTAATGCCATCTGTGCAGGGCTTACATCTACAGAGACATTATACAAATCGTGTTTACTTTCTTCACTTACTGTCAGTGCTGTGAGTGCATTCATTTTTCGATTGGCAGTATAAAGTGGAAATAAATTGTGTTTCCTTGTTTTATTCTGGTTATTGTTCCTTCCCCAGACACCTGCAGCCGACACGTCACCAACCATCAGGCAGAATGTCTTACGGGTCCATTGATGGAGGCTCCTTTGGCAGTCGTAACCCATTTGGAGGCCCTACGAGGCAGGGCTACCAGCCAGTAGGTAAAGACAAACACTATTTTCTTTATGGTTTCATAAAACATGTTCTGTTTCTCTATAGAATTTAAGAACAATAAATGATTACATTAGATTTAAAACATCAGAACAATCTTAACAGCCAGGATGATTCTCCTCTACCATCTTGTTTGGAACATATGACATTACATTGGGTTGGATTCGACAGAAAAATCCTTATGAAAATATCAGCTATAGAGATCTTTAGTGATAACCTACAGTTTATGAGCCTAGGTTGACTGTTATTCTGGTAAGCAAACTCCTGGATGGTGACCACTGTTCTGGAGTCTGTGTAAATGAATATCAGGGGTATTACTACAAAATATAGGTATTTCCACACCAAGCCTGCATTTACAAGCAGTAAATAGTTCAATTCTTTCTGAATGAATACAACACAAAGTGCAGTTGAAGCTTATGGGAATGTCATTACTTGTGGGTAACACTAAAGTATTGGACAAAATGAAATTTTGACCAGATGATGATGATGCTAGATATAAAAACTGAAAGTCAAATTACTACAGTTCATCCTATTGGGATTATGACTGTGTACACCATACATCAAAGCAATCCATGCAATAGATGTCAAGATAAATACGTTTTCAATAAAAAACAAAGAAGTCAACCTCATGGTGAGATAGAGGAAAGGTCAATGTATCACCAACGCCATTAGAATACTTCATCTGGGAACCATGAAGGTCTGTACCACATTGTTTGGTAATTGACAGCATTTTTGAACACTTTGACCAGATGTTTGCACTAAATGGAAAGTGAGAAAACCATCAAAATGATTACAACCCATCCCCAGAGGAAATCCAACACATTCTATTAATCTAATTTTAATATTTTAGTCTGAAAACAACTACAAACATGAACCTCATGGTGGTGCTAAAGTCAGGGGCTCACCAAAGTCAGTAGTGGTGTTCCTCTGAGGAACACAAATGCATGTAACTGTTATAGCAATCATAGCTGCTGAGTAGTTTTGAGGAATAGATTGAAGGAAAGCAAAGGTAATACAATGTGAATAAATATTGTATGCTCAGTTTGAACATTTGCATTGGTAGAGAGCAGATTGACGATTAGTTCAATATAAATATTGCTATTTTTTTAAAACTTAATTTATTTTTTTAAACATAATCCCATAAGCATTAATTGTCTTACAGAATATATATGCTTTTGCAAATAGCTTGTTTATGACTGTATTTTTATTTATTTTCGGAGGCTGTGTTGATAGGAGTAAACACATTGGTCATTCCCTGCACTGACAGCCTGCAGCAAGTCTGCTGCAACAGTTTCAGCATAGAGTCCATCTTCTCTGTGTGTGACACACAGATTTTCAGATTAGGAGATATTTAGTAAATATTTAAACTACAGACTTTACGGATCAAGACTGACAACAGCGAGCGCAGGAAAGTGAAATTAGGAACTGAAAAGAAAGAATAGGACACAGTACCTTCTGTTCTGAACTTTTGCAGAAGCTTCATATCATCAATTCCCAAGAGAGGGGGAAAAAGCATCAACACCCAACCCAAAACATGCTATTAATATCAATAGCAAGTCAGATCGTGGCTTTATGAAAGTGTCCATGAATTTAGTAGTCACACACTTTTCTGCTTGTACACAGGTAATCAGAGTCAGGTGCTCCAGTCATCACAGCACATTTGTTACTCCAGAATAATGAATAATTCAAGCAATCAACACAACATGCACATGAGTAAAAATATACATGCAGAGGAAATGATTACATGGAAGAGGGCAAATAAGTAACATACAAACTGCTGTGCAAGTTTATTTATTTATTTATTTATTTATTTATTTATTTATACATATTTGTGTGTGTATCAATCACATGTGTGTGAACTTGTCAAAAGGTCAAAGGTTTTTATAAGGGTTAAGCAGTGTGAATAGCAGCTTCATTGGATTTGATCCTGCCACTGCTTTCATTAGCCTTGTAATGGGGTAGGAGCAAGACAGAGCCCCTGAGGCAAAACATGTTCTAAGCCAGACTGGAGAGGTGTGTGTGTGTGTGTGTGTGTGTGTGTGTGTGTGTGTGTGTGTGTGTGTGTGTGTGTGTGTGTGTGTGTGTGTGTGTGTGTGTGTGTGTGTGTGTGTGTGTGTGTGTGTGTGTGTGTGTGTGTGTGTGTCAGACAGACGGAGATAGACTCAGCAGAGACAGAGTAAGAGATGAATAGATGGTGAGGACAATGAAATAATACTTTGTTGTGGGCAGGGGAAGAAAGCCATTTGTATAACTTTAAAATATCCATGTGCATTGAAGAGAAACAAAGAAATTCTTAATGACAGTTTTTGTTATCAAAAATGTATGACATCACCAGCCGAAATAACTCACACCTCAAAAAACACAAAGAATTCACCACATGCATTCCATATAAGCAATCATATAATAGACTATTGTATCTCTTTCAGAGCCAAATGTTTAATGACACAGAATGGGAACAGTGTTAGTCTGTTCATCCATAAGCCGTGGGCCTATGCAGGATGCCATGTGTAGTATTATAAGTTTGAAGGATAATATAAATATTACTATTGAGAACTTTAATATATGACACAAGATCATATTTTTATTAATCAATTGTAGATTTCAAGTAAAATGTAAATCTTTATAGTAGTTAAAGTAAATTATCCTATGTCATCTGTTTTTATCTGGTTGTCATGTTTTTTTATCTGTTTTTAAAGCACACATGGAGTGGCACCTGTAATCTTAATATATGCAAAATATGATCACAATAAAGCTAATGTAAAGGTGGAAGAACACATGCCTCTAGAAAATAGGGGATTGGAATTATATAGTCATTAAAATGGAAATACCCAAGTAGAAAAATACTATACAAAGTATAAATTGCGCTGCATTATTATATGGAAGAATATGCTCCAAAGTGCTCCAAAAGGTCATAGAAACATAGCCATTGCCATAGCCAACAATGGTGACTCCTTGCGGCGCTATCGGACATTAACATAGGCGACCCCCTCCCATGAATCAGAATCTGTTTATTAGCATTTTTATCACTCTTGCTTTTGATATTAAATGTCATGACATAAGCCATCCAATCATGTTGTGTTTGGTCCCACGACAGCAACACAGAAGAAGGAAAAATATAAAGAGTATGTTAATACTATTAATGAAATGGAAATTTAATAATATGGAATAATGATGATTTTGAAATGAGATATGAAACTTGAAATGAAATATTGACTGTACAAAGGAAATATGGACTGCACTTAGAACAAATAAATAAGTAAGTGACATGTATGGTGGTGACAAGGCAGAAATGAAATGTGGTGTGCAATAAATAATGAAACTATGTAAAGGTGGAAGTTGAATGCAGTGCACAAAGTTAAGTCCAGTTTGATGAAGTGACCAGTGCAGGGATTTAACAAGGGATGTGAAATGTAGAGTCCACTTTGACAACAGAACCATTTGGCTATTTAGCAGGACAACAGCTTCTGGCAAGGAACATCATCCTCTGTTAGGCCTTCTTGGATATGCAGCTTATGTTGATGTCCCACTTAAGATCCTTGGAGATGGTGGTGCCAAGGAAATGAAATGACTCCACAGCTGCCACTATGGTGCTGGCTCTCCTGAAATCTATTGTCAACTCTGCTGTTTTGAGGGTAATTAGTGCCAGGCTTTTATGGCTGCACCAGGATGTTAACCATGGATGTATGATGAGAGCTGGATACTGGACCGTAAATGGTGCCCATTCAATCCAATAAGATCTGCCCAGCTGTCGTATATGCCAATAAAAATTTCTAGCTTCTGGGTTTGCTTTCGTGTTGTACGGCCCACTAAATGGCCCACTAAATATGCACAGTAGTGTTTCCCCCACTGGACGACCCAATTTCCTGCTTGGCCTATAGACTTTACATTGTGATGACATCAGCAGATTCTTAATTTGCTTTTTCTCTGCTTGAGCGAAGTTTTACAAATATAAAACCTCCATGGATCAAAAGTGCAAGTCTAGGTTGACTGTTCATACCAGCCCTGTTAGTCTGATATGCAAACTGTATGGGGACCATCAAGGCATTCGTGTACTTTAATTGATCATTTCTTGCAGACCTGAGTCATTTGTTGAAAGCCTGTCCTTCAGCTTCTCAGTGTGCCTTTTTTTGCTGCTCTAATTCCTCCATTCAGCTTGTACTTGGCCAGCCTGAGGTACTTATCTCCATTCCTGTAGGCCTCAGTTCTATAGTATACCATGGCTTGTCATTATTGACCTGGGTCCTGGTGGAGGTGCAGATGTCCTCCAAACATCACATTTCTCTCCATAGACTTTGACACATTTAAGCTTTTGCCTATAGGTCAGGAATAGGGGAATTAAATGGCGATCACAGAGAGCCAGTGCTACACAGGTAGCAGAGCAATAGGTCTTAATAGTTGTATAGCTGTGGTTGAATGTACTCTGTTCTCCGGTGGAGCAGGTAACATGCTGTGTGATCACAGCTGAGGCTGGCCTTTGGTAAAGTTTCCTAAAACAATAACCATGAATGATTCCAAGTCAGGAGAGCAGTATTTTAACAGTACTGTGACATTGTTGCACCATCCATCGTTGACGTAAAAACATATTCTCCTTTTGTCTTCCCTGTCGTCTCCAAGTTAACTCGGTGGATTTGGACTCCATCCAGCTTCAGCAGTGTGTCTAGGGTAAACTCTTAAAACCAGGTCTCATTGAAAGGGAAAGCAACAGAGAAGGAAAAGTCCTAGTACATAAAAAATGGGTATGCATGAAAGTGACTTGGGGATGGTGAGAAATCAACACATAAAGTAGACTGAGGTGTGGACTGTGGTGACTTTCACTTCAACACCAATGACTTGTGACTTCATTTGGCCTTGTACTTGGAAAGACTTCCCCAAGCCCAGGGATTAGTCATTGGCCAGCCCCCTTGGATGTACAAAAAAAACTGTCTGGAAGCTTTAGAATCAACTTATCTATACATAACTGACACAAAGCTGCCAGTTAATAGACTATTACCGTTTTATAACGGTGGTAAATGGACTGTTCTTACTGTATAACGATTTTCTACCAACAAAGTGCTTTTGCCTCTATTCCCCCCTTCACAAACTGCTGGCGGCGGAGCTGCCATACAAAGAAACCATCCGTGTGAGGTTCAGGAACACATGAACATAGACAGGAAATGCCAGTCGCCAACCCTGCGTTTACTGAACAACCTGTTCTATCTCCTGAGCCACATCCACCTTTACAATGAGAGGAAACCATTGTAAAACTGATATTCAGGGTTAATGTAGAAGTATTATGATTGCAGTGTTAAAGTGATAGTAAAAACTTGTGACTACTCCCAGGGCCAGTTGGTGAGCTGCGGCAGCTGGCAAGCCAACTACCTACTCATCAGCTGGCCTGGCTGAGCTAGCGCTAGTCAGTCAGTAGCGCCTGGAGCTTCTCTCTATTATCCTTTTACTTTTGTTTACTTTCGCCTGGTCTGTTCAACATTTCCCAGCATTTTGTTCAATAAAAAGTTATTAAAGAGGGAAAGTTAAAGCTCCCCCGACAGTAGATAACATATGGCAGCCGATTAGGAAAAAACACAAGTAAATGAAGAAAACATTATCATCACTTTGATAATAGGTGCAGAATTTTGAAAACATTCTGCATAAACCACAAAACATTAACAACATGTGCTGCAAAAACCAGAACACAACACATTACAGAAATGATAACGGAAGTGTTTCCCTGAGAACACTTGAGAATGGCGAACATGTCATTCATTCATAAGTGAGACATTGTTAAAACATGAATGACACCTTTTTTCCTACAGTTGTAAGGTAGACAACAAGCTACAGCCTTATTTTTACCCAAATGAGCCATCCTCCGAGTAACATTGGTCTCTATGTATAGTTAACTGTGAGATGAATGAACTGGGACTTTTTTTCCCTCCAAATCAACTGTTGTAGTTTAACCAACAGCAGGCCATTGATGTGTGAAGTGATTTTTGGGGACACTTAACACAGAATTATTAAAATATTGTTTGAAGAATCTGTTTTTCGTTTTGGACGTTTCATATGGGCCCCTGCACATTTTTTTACACCATTTGCAATGTGTTTTGTTAATATTTGTCGCAGGTTTTCTAAATGCTGTACATATGTAGCCATTGTCAGCCAGAGTTGGGCTTGTTTAACAGTCAGTTAGCAAATAAGTTTCTCTTGGTCACCAATGGGACAATTCAATCTTTTGATTCGAAAGACATATTTGTAACATTGCCTT
Source organism: Scomber japonicus (assembly GCF_027409825.1). Taxonomy (NCBI): domain Eukaryota; kingdom Metazoa; phylum Chordata; class Actinopteri; order Scombriformes; family Scombridae; genus Scomber; species Scomber japonicus. The sequence continues at coordinate 25,221,111 of NC_070587.1, read as the reverse complement.
CTGTCTTATAACTGTCTGCATACTATTACTGTTTTCTCCAACAGCTTTTATTCTGGTGCATAGATGTTGAATACAATTAAATGTTACAACGCAACTAAAAAGCTACAACAGTTTCTTCTTCAATTTTGGACTCCCCGGCTCTCTGTCCCCTCAAAGGTCAGCTCTGTCAGGACTTCTGTTCATCAACGGTGCTAAACAGTGTTAAAGTTTCCCAAAGTTGAACTTGATGTGAAATGTTTGCTTCACACTTGTAAGCGAATCCACTGATCACTGTCATTCCATTGGAATGAATTGAACTCACAGGTTTGAACATGCCTTCCTAAAATGACATTTTTGACATCAGATCAGTTAAGGTAACATGTGACAGATGAATCCCCACACCCCAAAAATATAATGCTGGTTCTAAATGAATGTACAGTTTTAGGATTGACCTTCCAACTACTGATCAGTTATATACTAATTAACTTGACTGTATTGTCTAGAGTTATGCACCCATTTGCATTGTGTAAGAAATAGTGGGTGTAACTGTGCATTCTGTCATTGATGTGTTTTATTGGTGTCAGCATGTTAGCTTTATTGTCAAAATCAGTTCTGCTTAAGTCAATATTTTTTCGGGATAGAATTAAGTTTATATCCCTTTTTTATTCTCACTTTTACTTGCTACTCAAATATGCCGGATAATCAGAGTGGCTGTTAACTATGTAAAACGATGTAGTTTTTAGCTGTGTATACAGAATGTATGTTCATGGCAATCACGTTTGACACTTGAGGGGAGTAGCTGGCACAAGTCATTATACTGCAAGTCAGATACACTATGAAAGAGGAAGGGAGGATGTGACAGCGAAAAAACAAACATCACACACGCTTTTTGTCTCTGGACTCCCATACTGTACTGTACCGTGTGGTGTGAAATACTACCTTTCACTCAGCCTGACAGTCAGCTTCTCTCTCCAAGTCTTCTCTATTGTGGGCAGACAGATGGGAGCCTCAGTCACCAGAAAGGGGGGTCTTTGATCACAGTGAAGCCTGGGTACATTATGAGGGATATGAGTGGTGGCGGTGGTGGTGATTGTGAGGGATGAGGAGGAGGGCACGGGGAGGGCGGTTAGAGCAGGAGCCTGTCAGATTTGCCGTCTGTTGCTTGCACTGATCTGAAGGGGGAGCTCAGGAAATGATCAAAGCCCAGGTTAAGTCTCTAATAGAACTGTCGTTTAGGCTAATCTCTCTCCTCCCTCTCTACTGGCAAAAGCTCTCAACCCTCCACCCTGCACTCTGAGAGGCAGCGTGTCACTTCCAACACAGCCGAGCGTCTCATTCAGGACGACAGGACAACATGGTTTTAATAGCAACACATATTGACAAGCCATATGTTGTTCATAATAAATGCTGTACGCAAAATGAAATGGTGCAGCGATACACTATTTTAGGCTTGACAGTTTACACTATCGGTCACACTTGTCACAGTATGATAGTGTTACCAATATGTGTAGTTTGTTCCAGTTTAAAGAAACTTGTTTAAAGTGATTGCGTTCAAATCACTAAATTCCTTCCCAGCTTACCGCTCACCTCAGCAACTGTGTTTACTTTCAGGACTGAGCTGTGAGGATGTATGTCCAAAATGTGAAAGTTAACTTGTAACTTTTGCTTATACATTAAAAAAAATTAAGTTTTGGCACAAGACTTGTTTAGAGTTAAGAAGAGTTTCTAGAGTTTCTCTGCAGCAGTCCTGTGTTTTAGACCTGACCAATTGGTGTGCTTGTCCATGGGTCATGTTAGTTCCCTATGAGTTCACCTCAGCAACTTTGTTGATTTTCAGCAGTGAGTTGTGGAGCAGCTGTGGCTCAACAGGTAGAGCGTATTGTCTTACGATTGGACGATCAGCAGTTCGATATACAGCTCCTCCGGTCTGCATGTCCATGTGTCCTTGGGCAAGATACTGAACCAAAAATTTCTCCAGATGGCTGCCACCAACGGTGTGTGAATGGTTAGCTTCCATCTGATGAGCAGGTTGGCACCCTGTGTAAACCTAGTCATCAGTGTGTGAATGTGACCTGTAGTGTAAAAGCGCTTTGATTGGTCAAAAAGACAAGAAATGTGCTGTATAAGTACAGTCCATTTAGCATTCAGTTGTGAGGATGTGTGTCTAAAAAGGGAAAGTTAACTTGTAACTTTGGGGTACACAATAAAAATTCTGATTTGGCACCAAAACATTTTTTTAGAGAAACGGAAAGATCGTAGATTGGTTTTACATTATTACTTTAAGTTAAGGGGACCTTCTTCATAACAGTTCTAACAATAACCACTTGGTGGAGGTAAGAGGGTGATGTGGTTACAATAAACCAATGTTGAGTGTCCTAGTCCTTATGGCTGCTAGAGAAAAGTCTTGAATCCTTACATCCTTAAAGAAAGTTAAGCTCAACCTCTCCTACTCCACCCCTACTTTTTAAACCAAATGGCTAAAATGGTATAGCCAAAATGAAACTACTAGCACTAATTGTTGAACCACATTGACTATATACATATAAATTCCCAGTAAAAACAACTTTCTTGGGTTAAATTTTTAGTTTAGCTCAAAGTAGAATGTCACACTGTTGTAGCTATGCATATCTTCCAATATTGGTCTAGTAGTAGCTATCGGACTATTGCCATGAAATGTTGTATTTATTGCCTTCAGCAGATAAACTGATCACCTTATTCATCTCACATCACATCAAATTTAAAATTCCCATCAGCCTCAGTTGTATTTGCCATTTAGTGCTAATTGGCAATGCATGCTGACGTTAGCCTCACAGAGCTACTGCTGTGGACTGCTAACAGATGAGAGGTCTATGTAGAAGATTGGACTAAGGATTAGGCGTTTATGTTATCAATGAATCAGCAGATTATTTCTCCATCTGTTCGACTAAGCATTTCATTTATGAACTGTCAAAACACAACAAATGTGAATAAATGCAGATCACAGCTTTGCAGAGGTTACATCTTCCAAAGTGTTCTTATATTATCTGACTAAAACTCCAAAACCCAAAGGTAATAAGTTTACTATTACATAAAAAAGAGACCAAAAACCTGACAATGTGTAGTATTATTTCACTATTCTGCTTAAAAACTGACTGAATTGTGTATGATCAGAGTTGCAAATTATGTTTTCTGTTAGATTAATCCATCAAACAAGTAATCGGCTCTAGATTAAGCATGAGCTGTCGATTGGACACTGCTGTTTATTTCCTTGTGAAGACGGTAAAAACCTGTAACCATTGTCACTGGCTTCACAAAAGCATTCCGTCCCTCCCACATCTATCACAGTCTGCAGCAGTTCACTGGGTGTTAGACCTGACCCACGGATGTGTCCACATTGTTAGTTCCCTGTGATGAGCTCTCTGGACACATAGCCCTGCTTATTAAGCTGAAATGAGGTAAGTGGGTGGACTGGGTGTGACAAGGCAGTGACGAGCACTTGCTCCTCCAGCTCCATGCACCGCTGATGGGCATTAAGTGGCCAAAGTAGACCATGTGTTAGACAGCCACGCATAGATTAATGGACCAACTGAGACACCATTGATCTGTAGTCCAGCCCTCTTTGACCTTAAATCCTCATATAAGCTCTTTTGTTGACTTTGGCTTCACTTTGGCTTATGCACCTTATCTCTGTTGATAGCATCAGGTACAAGGCCAGTCAGTGATGTATTGTGGAACTGCGCAAGGTAGACTGCAACTATTTTTACTGACAGTGACAAGCTGGCGTTTCTCTTAATTATTACATACTGTTCATATTGTACACCCTTGCAGTAAGTTCTGGGTCAATTTCAACCCGGTTTAAGAGTCTCCTCCATAAAGTGTCTATACCACATTTTGAACCACAGATATGTTTATAATGCAGATCTGTGGTTCAAAATAGCTGATCTGACTTGATTGATGTTTCAGAGGGTTTTACTCATATTTGAAGAAAAAACAGCTACTATCACACGCAACATTTAGCAGACTGATTACATTCTCATGATTTTTAAGATTATATGAATAGAAACCATTTTCTTAAGTAAGAGCTATAAATTCTGGACAGACTACTTCCGTCAGATTCCACATAATTTACAGGCATGTTTCTATAGTTTAGAGGGAGAAGTCCTGGGTCCTGCTGCGAGGTTGGCCTCATCTTTTCTTCTTTTTGGCCAGACCTTCTGACTCCCATGGTTTTGGTATTGTTTGTTTTGTGGCCGTAACATCGACAGTCAAAAGCCATATCTGAATGTGTGTCCATCAGCTGAGCAGTATAGCATAATGCATGTAGTATATGTATGTAGGCCTATGATGTGACACTGTTGTGTTGCATGTCAGCATGGCTGGATCTACCATACAGGAAATCTGGGCAAATGTACAGAGACTCTCGAGCAGAAAGGAGCCTTCAATAATGATGAGTTACGAGGGTTCCACCCGACAGCAGTGTTATCCAATCGGAATAAAATAAAAATGGTTTCCAGGAAAATTACAGCTCACCATTGACTGTTTTATTTGTCAGTTTGATGGCTGGGCAAGTGATGATTGGTTAGCAGGCAACAATGTACTGTGGTTAGGTGTGAGTTGGGGGGGGGGGGGGGGGGGGGATAATGCTGGTGGTGACTAAAAGCCCAGCAGGCCTGCCAGAAGAAAGACAAAAAGAAGCTGCCGTAATAAAAAATGTCAAGAAAATAAGTAGCTTTTTCAAAAATATGAATAAAGATGAAGAGGAGGAGGTTGGAACATAAATTCATTATGGGGGAACCATATAATATTTGTGCAGAGGAGCTTCAGTGTGGATCTGCTGTGGCAGGAAGCTTTAGACAGGAGTATGACCGCCTCTCAGCATCTGAGACAGGAGTGTCAAACTCTTTTCAGTTCAAGGGCCACTTACAGTCCAGTTTGTCAGGTGGGCCAGACCAGTAAAACTATTGTAAAATAACCATCTACTTACAAAACAGATAAAATGTCTTGTGCCGTATGTTTCACATACGGCACAAGAGCGATAGTTAGCCTGCAAAATGTTACTGAAAGAGACTCAAATTGACTACAAAATGACTCACCCTAACCCTTATGAATATTAAGCTAATTAAACTGAGTTTGCTTTTTTTGCCATTTTAATGTGCATTAACCCATTGTATTTCCATTTCCCATATTTTTACAAATGCAAACTTCTTATTGGATACAACAAATGATGGAAGAAAAATCATAAAATCATAATTGATGGGCTCTTGCTGATCTGTAACATAATCACCTGCTCAAATTCAAATGTTTCTCTAAAACAATCAGCAGCATATTCTGAGCTGTCCTCACCTAAAGACAAATTGAACAGTGGTTGAGCTGCAGCTGAATCTTTAATCAATCCTGAATGGAAATCAGAATGAACTCAAACACAAACAGCGAGCTTTACATAAAACCACCAAAGTTACACGACCGCTTTTTCCTAATGAAGCCGTCGACGTTAAAGAATGTATTATATCAAATTTATTTTTTATCTTCTGTAGAAGAGTTTTCCTCTCATTAAAGCTCTCATAATAGCTTCATTTGTCTTACACACAGCTGTAATTGTTTTGTGGAAAGGTCGTGTTTTGTATCAAATTCTGCAATGGACAATTTATTTTTTAGAGGGTTTTTTACAGTAAAAAAATGAAGGATCATTCCACTCCTATATGAAAGTAATTAAAGTGGCCTGTGGATGATCCATTAGGTTTAAACAGGAACTGGAAAACACTTCTCCTGTACTGTACAAAGTGTTAATTGCATTACTGTTAATGATCATTTATAACCTAAATTTGGATTGAGGGAAGTTTTATCAACTCAAACACAAACTTTTCTCAGTTTTATTGAGTGGGAATCATGTGATTGATTCATAGAAAATACAAATAAAACGTTTAGCCAGATCAATTCTGTGGCTTAGTGTTTATCTTTGCAAACCTTTCATGCAATTGGTCTGTCTCCCACTGAGCAGAGGAATGAGGGGAAATTATGAGGAAGCTTTCATCAAAGAAACAAAAATAAATAAATATCCGATCAAATTGCAGCATCTGAGCAGCGTGGTGTTCAGTCAGACCAGGACAAAGCTTTTCATGATAAGGATTCAATGTTGGCTTTTTGAATCTTCCTCCTGGCTGTGAGGGGCAAGATAGTAGAACATCTCCAGACGGCTGCATGCAGGGCCATGCTGTACTGTATGTGTGTGTGTGTGTGTGTGTGTGTGTGTGTGTGTGTGTTTGTTTGGGAGGGTGGAGGGTTATGTTCACCTACTCTCCGAGAAGTCAAGGTGAATCTTTTATGAATTCCGGTGATTGCTCATTCTGCTCAGGTCCTTCAAACTTGATTCAGTCATCTGCTTAAAATAACCTTGTGCAGTTTCCAGCTTCACTGATGTATGAACTTTGGTACTTGATGCATGTTCACATCTGAATTTGAGTTTGATTTAAAGCATCAGTTAGTGTATAACAGTGTGACAGCCTTAATTAAAGCTGTGCTGCAACAACTTAGAAACCTGTTACTTAAATGAACTGTTGCTATCTTGTTTTATTTCATTTTTCATTTAATTGCTCTAATACTGACATAGATGTTTATAATTATAGCCTTAGATTACACCTATTGAAACTGAGTATTACATAATTATATCATAAATATCAAATGTCACTGTAATACTGATAGATTACTCTGTAAATTATGAGTTCAAATATTCTTTAAACTGACATTTTATTATGTTTTTTCTCCAATTGGGGTTAGTGCTGCTATAATACTATTTTTAAAAAACGTATAAAAATAATTTATAGTTCTTTAAAAAACCCACATTCTAAAGAGTTTCACAAATGGCAGAAAATTCAGATTAACATGATAAAAGCATCAGTTTTTATGATAAAACAGATCAAATAAAATCCAGTAATTTCAAATAAGTAAGTTCAAATAAAACAAAATTGAAATCATTTTAAAAAAGAAATAAAGGACAGTTCAATCATGTAAAATCAGGAGAGTAACAGATCAGCCAAAAATGATTTCATGGGATAGTTCAGGATCCTAAGGGCCCATTTGAGGCCCTTTAGCTTCCAGCTGGACCTCTGGAGGATAAAAGACCTCGGCCCAAGAACCTGTGGTACCAAGAAGTCAGATATAAAGAGGTGTTACTGGCTTTTTTAGTGTTTTTTTTTTTTAGGTTTGTTTATTTTTCCCCACTAGGTGGTGCCAAAGCTGAACATTTTCAGATTCTCCATTTATTGGCATTAAAAACCTTTGAAAGTCCTGTTTTCTAGATAATAATAATATAATAGCAGTTTAACACAGGAAACAATTAGCCTAATATAAGATTCCACATGAATATTTAGCTAATTAAACTCTTCATTTTAAAACACGTTCTTTGTCCCACAAAAGATCGTTTAAGACAAGCCAGTTTGCAAACACGGATCCAAACAATTCACTCACACACATGAAACGACCACTCATAAAAACCATAGTCATGCCAAGAAGTTGAAATACAAGTTTATATATCTATTTCTGTAGCTGACCAACAATATTTAACACCACAGTGACTCACTCTGCCAAAAAGTGTATTTATCATTTAACAATGTAATGATGATCTGTGAAAACTAACACATACATACATACATACAGGCAATCTAGGGCCTGCCTATTATTTTCATTATATGAAGGCTGAGTTAACAACACCTTGCAATCAATTATTGCCTTTTTGACAAAAGGCCAGTAAAAAAATAAAAAAATAATGATTTAATAACAGCGGTATTAAGTGTTTATCATTACAGAGCCAGCAGTTGGATTGGCTGACACGTCTCAGGCTGGTCATGTACCAGTATATTGGTTAAATCCTGAGAACTAAAATCAAACCTTGTCGGCTCCACCTGCAGTGCCAGCTGTTGGGAGCAGGCCAGATTCTCCTTCTCTCAATCAGCTGCCCATTAGCTAAATTGCAGATTTTTGGGGAGCAAAATCTGTCCCTCCTGACTGTGGAGAGACAGCCACTGACCTCAGGCATAATGAGATAGGAGCTCTTGATTAAGTTCCTCTCTGATTTGAGAGTATAATTGAACATGTTGGAGAAAGCATGTTGGTGCTATCGACAAACTCCTCTGCAAGGCCATGATGGTAAATTATCTGCAGGACTCTCACTCATTACAGTAGGAGAAATCAGGGCAGTTTGTATTGATTATTTAGTGCTGAAAAAGAGCAACAGAAACTCAACCGCGCTGCCAAACGGATCATCATCTGTAATCAGTTCACTGGGGTTTATTCATTAGCAGTTGGAAATATGCAAAGTGATATTCTACCCTGCAGCTTTCTCTTTTTTAATCACACCTCAGATACTTGCTCTTATTTTAACAGCTACTGTATGAACACATTTTGAGTAATAAGTGTTTTAAATCACAACAATATGAAGTCAAACACATGTCTTAATGCACCCTTGTGCTGATTCGGGCTCTGTGACATATGGAAACATCGACAGGTACATGATTTTAAAATATAGCAAACTATTGCTAACTGATTTGATAGATCTTTGCATTTTCCTCTTTAAACACATGTCTTTAAAGTTTCCAGAGTGTCTCAGGATAATGGAAAGGACATGTGTTTGCATATTCATAACACACCCACACTGGGGTCCCTACTTCCTGCCCAAAATACAACAATGTTCCCTTTTCATTCATCAAACTTGAAACATCTGTTCATCAAAATAAGAAGTCCTTTAATTTAAAAGACCAAGTACATTGTTAGATTGTGTGACTCTAAGACACATAAGAGTCTGTTCTCTGTTGGCAGTAATTGTCAGCCTAATAATAACCCTAAATCTAACCCAAATTACTGTTAATGAAGTTCAGGCTCAATAATCACATGGTTAGCTTTAGGAAAATATGATGGTTTGGGTTAAAATGAAAAGTATTTAAGGTTAGCGAATCACACGGTGTGTGTTAAAGTTACGTGACCTCCATCAAGCCAACAATCATAATCATGGCGTTGTAGTTATAGTCTCTGTTTCTTTTACACTTGGGGGTCGACGTGCTTGTTGTCTTACCAGGGTTAATGGAGGATTGATGTCAGTGTGGCCTCTATGCTAAGCTGGAATACACTCCTGTAGGAGGGTAAATGCATCTTGCGGTAATTCCAAAGTTGTGTTGTAGCTTCGTCTGCTTGCTAACGTTAGGCACAGGTATCCCTTCATTCAGGAGTCACCTGATGCTAGTTTATTTCAGAATTGGAGGGAGTGTGAATTAAACAGCTGAGATCAGGACTTTAAGAGTACTTTGTAGGCGCTGAGGCTACGCTAACACTAGCGGTTTTGTAGTCAGTAAATCCTTCTAAACTGTATCCGGCCTGATTGTTAAACCATAAATTTCTTATTGTCTGTTTCTACATGTGTAAATACAAAAGATGCAACGTGTAGCTGTGGAGGACTTTGAGTAGTTTAAGGTAATTTTATCGAGGCTGAAGGCTAATTAAAGTAACAAGTAATGGGTAATGAGTAAAGTCACGTGATAATGAGTAATATATAATCAGTAATTTATTAAAGTTTTCAAGTCATCTAAACTGCAGTACTGCTGTGTCACAATCACTACGACCACTAGATGGCATCTGTCACTCAAATGTAATGATGTCGTTTTTTCTTGACTAACGTTATGATCTGTTATGTCATTTTTCTTGGGAAGATACTCTCCATCAAAATCAATAATTACAATTTTACATAGAATTTTAGTAAGCTAATGACAGTAACCCAAAAGTATATTTAATCCATCTTTGACCTATTGTCAGCACTGAACAGTGGCATGATTGCGGGTCTGCAGAAATGTGATCAGACGTATGGAGGATCACAGCTCTCAAGATTGATGTAGCAGGAAAATAAATACATCCGACAGAATATAAAGTGAATATAATTGCAGTTGGTGAAAGTCGAAATTAGACTGCAGCTTTTGGCTTGTCCTGTGTGGATGACATAAAGTATCAGACAATAAGTGCTTGTTGAGGCAGTGATGTATCCTCCCATACATTCTTAGCCACATCTCTTACTGTCATGCAGCAAAGAATTAGGAATAGCTAGCTCAGTTAATGTTCAAGTCACTGCTATATATAATCTATTTGTGTTTAATGCTATATGTGCTGGCAGAAAGGCTGCTGTTCCTTTACCATCCATCTCAACTACTGTTTTTAATGCCCAGAGTCTCTCAGGACAATGGAAAAGACATTTGTCTGCATAACACACTCACACACTGGGGTCAATCCTTCCCAGCCCAAGAGTCTACAGTCATGCCAGTGGCCTTAACAGCTGGATAGAAATGAATGTAACGTATCAAACACCTGCAGCCTGGCTCTAGGAATAGTAATGTTGCTTGGATTGCCAGATATTAATGGACCCCAGAGGATGTATCCTAATGACTTTGTTGATTAGGATATATTTTTGCGATCCCCTTACCTTTCCTGTAGCGCGACCATGAAGTTGAAATTTTTGTATTGGATGGACTGCAATGAAATTCTGCACATTCATTGTTATCCACAAAATGACTTGTAATAATTTGGCTTTTTATCTAGCACCATCACCAGTTCAAAACCTTTATGTGTGCAGCACTTTGCTTTATGAGCTAATACCTGTTAAAGTAATGACATTCCTATTAGCCTGAGCTGTACTTTGTTTAATGCTAAATTCTAAATTTTAGCATGCTAAAAAGTTCAACTAACATATTGAACATACCTGCTAAACATTAGTGTTTATCTCAAATCACTTTCCGTACAACCTAAACTTAGTTTTGTTCATATTTTATCATATCTTTTCCTATTTCTTACACCCCTCTTAAGCCTCCATAAGCATTTCCGAAATGCCTCTGCGGGGATATAATAGAGAAAATCAAAGTTATGACTGTATCAGACACACTGCTGAAACCACAGAGGGACACAATTTGTCAAGAGTGATTTTGTTAAGGCAGTGCATATCAGCACAGCTTTGAAGTGGCACGCTGATTGGAGCATGTTAAAAGTGTCGACATGTTAATGTGAAAGGAAAAAGTTTCAAGTGTGAAAAAAGATAAAAAGCTGCTGAAATGATTCAAACCATTGCCCAAACACTGATTGTGAAATAACCCTCTGTAGCTCCCTCAACTTTCCAGGGAGTTTGTGAAATGAGCATGAAATCATAAGTGCAGATTATGTGTTGTGGGCTCCAATGTGAAAATTATATTCCTCATTTCTCCCCCAATGAACGGATTTTGTGACTATTGCATGAACTGAGAACACAGTTTTTTCCCCAATATGTGTAGTGAAAAAGAGACACAGGCATAACAGTATATCTTTGGTCAAGGTTAGATTTAAAGTCAGTTATGGGTTCTGGTTGAAAGAACAACACATGACAGCTGGAGAGAACCCAATTTCAAGAATTGACGTACAGTCCAGTTGGAACTCTTAAGAATGACATCTCACATTGCACAGTCATTGTCAAAACTTTGGTTCCATCAATTCTGTGAAGGAGGCAGGAGCAGAAATAAGTAGTTAGGTATTGAAGAAGGGAACTGTTGCTGGTGTTGAATGAGGCGTTCTGTTATTTACTGGCTATTAGTTGATGAGGCAGATGAGTGGTAACATGCCTCTTTCCAATATGTGGCACCTCTTAGCCAATTAGTTCCATTTTAAAATTCACACCGGCAAAGTGCTATTTTCCTGTGTCACACACTGACTTTATTTCCCTTACTGAACAGTTTGGTATATTGATGACTCACTTTGCACCACGGGGTGAGGAAAGGTGTAGTAGAAGGTGTGGTGATGTGAGGCAGTGGCAAACCGCAATCTTGTTGCCAAAAATGAGTGCACATCATGTCTGCTGCTTACTTGCTTAGAACAGGCTAGAAAGCTTGGTGCACTTATGTTGTGTATTATTTTGCCTCTGTTTGTTAAACCTGACTTTGTGTTGCCTACTTATAATGTATGATAATGTATGTTTACTTTCTTATCTCACCCCATATCTAAGTGTACCACATGTAAACTTGACCATGAAAATAACCAAAGTACGCTGGACATGCAACACAGGACTATGATCTGTGCAACATTGCTGGCTTTAAGAAAATGGGGCTTCTTGAGTCAAAATGCCAAACTCTTCAGCAAATAGAATAACTGGTGTTATTGTTAGTTACATAATGAAGGGACCTGCTCCCTCTGCTCTGATACTATAAATAAAATATCAATAGCAAACTAATGGACAACAATTGTCATGGTCCCAATGCTAGTGAGGTAGCCAGGATTCAGGTAAGGCTTGGATTCACTGGGTTGATGATGTATTTCAATGGTGACCCATCTGTTGTGGTGATTATCAATGGAAGGTTATTGACATACAGGTAATTCCTGACTTTTTTATGTAGCCCTATGTTTGAACGTACCATTAGATGAAGCTACTGGTCTAGGGGAGCTTTGAACCTCAAAATGTCACTGAGGGGTGTGGGAGGTGGGTGATCATTAGAAATCATCCTTCACATCAATTGTAATTTCACTGCTTACTTCAAGGTTAGATAGGTCAAACATCAACATCAACATCTGGTAAGAAACAAGTGTAGGGTTAATGATAAATACACCTCTAATAATGAGAGTCTGTGAAAAACAACCTGGATTATAGCATTTAAAAGCCAATCTTTCCTTTTACCCACCCACCCACCGGAACTTCACCAACTTTACTTCAACAACATTGTCTAACTACTGTGTTGCTTAGTTCTGGTGATTCTGCCTCCATGTAATCCTCTCTTGTCTCTAACTTGTCATGCATACAGCATATATTTAGCATTTCAGACATTATAGTCTATATAGTTTTAAGGCATGGCTGCTTTCATCTCCAATGACAGAGCATATATAGACATGGTATAGAAATGACAAAGCTACCAAGAGTTAGCTTATGATGAAGGTAAAATAAGTTCTGTTCTATTTCTTTTTATTTCCATCAGTCTGTGCAGAGTAGGAATGTGGGATCCTACCTAGCACTGAGTAGAAAACACACACTTTAGTTCTACACTCGTCCTGCCAGCCCATCACTGGCCTGGCCACTTCCACTGTAGCATGAACACCGTATATCCATCCATCATGGTAAATGAAAGGTGGACAAAGTGTGTATTAAAGATGTGTGTGTGTGTGTGTGTGTGTGGGCTGAGATAACATTAAAAAATGCACTTAAGTTCTTTCACTTGAAAAATTACCCATTTCCAAATGTATCACAATCTTGTAATGCTGCTCGACTGACTGCATGCAATCATGTTATTACCTGGACAATTTGTCAGTATAGCTCAGTGAGTAGAGTTAATGACTTGTGATATACCGTGGAGGTCTGTGAACCCTGCATTCAGTTCTTCCTTCTGCACACACCCTCAATATCTGTTTCATTGTCAGGCTTTGTGTTGTGTTTGAACCACAGTAGTTGCTTCCGTAGGTGCTGCAGTATACTCGCTGTGTTTTGTGACAGTCTGCTCCTGCTATGAATCACTTGAAACATTTGCAGTTGTTGGATTAGTGATGAGCAGACCAGAAGCATGCTCATTAACAACCTGGGCAGTGGGGGGAAAGAAGAATTTTAGGACTCTCTAGAGCACCTCTACATATGTCATGAAGATTTCACTCCACCAGTGAAAGTCTCATACTTGAGGCATGAGGCCTCTGTAGGTTGGCTGAACACATCAGAAGGTCAGAGATAAAATGCTAATGTCTCCCTGACGATCTGACTCTGGCTAAAGGCTGGTTTATGATCCATGGACACTTTCGAGGGTAGAATGGGCGAGCAGGTCCGCCTGCACCAACAGCTCTATATACCTTCCTTTACAGAACACAGGCACAACCAATTGACAATAATTTAATAATAAAAATAAATAATTAATTGAGAGAGATCGCTACCACAAATGGCAAAAGATAAAAGATGCTGGAAAGTGTGAAACAACTTGAGAGATTGTTCTCTGCTCCTGAAAATGTCAAATGGTGCAACCACAAAATAATAATAAATGTTACATATTGTATCCACCTACAGTGTATTTAAGTGGACTATTACTGCTTTTTTTATGTAAATGGTTTCTGATCTGCATGATTCTCCAGATTAAATGTAATATTTGGAACAATTGTATTCCATTACCTTCATTTAATATAAAAAGTTATAATATATAAATTTAGATAGTAGATCATACGTTTGGCACGATAGATCATGCCGAACTAGTTGATATGGTGTTTTAATGAGAATTTAGAGTTGAATTATTTGGTACAAAGTTTTTATGGTTACACCACTTAGACATTTTTGCCATAATCCTCTAATATATTCTCTCAAAATGGATTAAAAGCAGAAATTTGATGCTGGGTCCACAAAAAAAGAATGTATGTAAGTTATTCATATGTTTATTTTCATGTTTTAACCCCTTTAAGTTTGACTAAACCACATGGACACAATAAAAACGACATTAACCCACAATTGAAACCCATTGAAACTGCAACCAGAGTAGTATCTAAGGCTGCGGAAACTCTACTGAAATTGGCATTGTGAGCACACTTGCCTTCTCTTCTCAGCTCACCTCAATCCTAGGGATTATAGCATACTACCTTTACTTCCTACCATGGAATTCCGTAACCATTGTCACTGTGATGTGAGCTTCTGGAAAAGAGACTCAACATGGATCTGTGACATACAGTAGGTTTAATGTTAGAGGAAAGTGGCAGAATAATCCACATGAAGGATAAATAGCAGTATACCCAGATGACCTAGTTTAATTGCAAGGTCAAGCACAATTTCATAGTTTCTATGTGTATCTGTGGGGGTAGGGGCCACATCAGCCAAGAGTTTTTATGTGCAGCACACGATTAAAATAACGTGTGTGAAAGGGACACGCTGTCCACAAGTTATTAAATGTGACACTGCATTGTCTTTGCTTCACCTCTGCCTGTCTCTCTCTCTTCATTTCATGCCAGTATTTGATTCCCGCTCTCTCGCAACACTAGGACTTGAGCATTTTCACACCTCTACATTTCATCTATGTACCTCTGTACTTTTGACCATGTCAGGGAGAAAAAAAAAAATTGCCAATTGCAGTCATTTACGGATGCAGCATTTGACAAAAGGGTGGGTGTGATGGCTTGAGTGTGCAGCTTCTACAGGTCGTGATGTTGATCTCAGCTTGCTGTAATGGCTCCAGGCCATTAACCCTCCCTGTCATTTGCAATGACGTGCTTTTGAACAAGGAAAATGGCCCTGCCCACATAACTTATGCGGCAGACTCACCACTCTTGCTGCCAGCCTGTGGCTTAGTGCCATGCTTTTTTTCCCTGTCCAGTCTATCATCATCACTGCAACTAGACTATATGAGAGGCTCCTGCAGCCTTTGACGTCCATTCAATTTCCACATGAATTCATTATAGCAAAACATACTATTTCATTTTACCTATTGTACATGCCAATTTATCTTCTGTCACTTATCACTAATTAATGCAACTTTAATGTGGCAGTTATTTAAACACTGCATTTATTAAAACTCCCTTTATCAGAACGGCCTGATATGCTTAACATTTCTCAATTGTTTAAATTCAACAAAGGACACACACACACACACACACACACACACACACACACACACACACACACACACACACACACACACAGAGGAGACAGTCTGGGACTATACAGAACTGTAGCATCAGAGGATTTGAAGGCAGCAATGTTACTTTTATGTAGCTTAAATTATATGTTGCCTCTGCCAAAACCTCACCTACCAAAAGCTGGTAATGGAAAATAATTCAGTTGAGTCTTGGATGCTGTTAAGCTCTATGTATGCAAGTCACCTGTCAGGAACAGATAATACATCCAAACCAACTCGGGACCGCTGTGCCAGTGCAATCGCAACACATTTTGGGCTCCTACTTGTTTTTTTCTAATATCTCACCCACTGTGGAAAAATACTATAAGGTAATGCAAAATTTACTGTAATAAGAGTTATTTCTTTTCTGACAGATTGCTACACATTTTAATTCCACAGATGTTCCTACTTTTCTTTCCTGCTGTTAAAGTCCACATGGAGCAATCAGTCTCTATCTTACAAACACATCTCAAACAGTTCATGTTAATCATCATCATCATCAATGTAACTGACAGGGTTAACTCAACAGCTTACTTGCTACTAATTACTGAGGTCAACAACTGTTTATCAGCTTTATATAACAGTAGTTGATGTAGTTTTAGTCCTTGTATTAAAATATGTCATTTTAAATCACGTTTTAATCTTATTTATAATATTAAGTATTTGGCAACGGGACTTAATTTGCATCCTTTTTTGTGACCTATTATTTCATTTCATTTTCCAAGTGGAGGCTACATACACTGCCTGACCAAAAAAAAAAGGTTACACACACTAATATTTCGTTGGACCGCCTTTCCACACGCACAATGCAAAGGAAACTCAAGGGATTGGGACTGAACAGCTGTGCAGCCTTAAGAAAACCACTAATCAGTGAAGCTAATTGGGGGAAAAAAAACCTTCAATTTTCTAGGGAGCATAAAGATTGGACTCTGGAGCAATGGAGGAAGGTCATGTGGTCTGATGAGTCCAGATTGACCCTGTTCCAGAGTGATGGGCGCATCAGGGTAAGAAGCCTACTGTACAAGCCTGTGGTCAGCCTATGATCTGGGGTTCAGTAACATTATGTGCCCAAAGAATGAGGTCAGCTGACTACCTGAATATACTGAATGACCAGGTTGTTCCATCAATGGATTTTTTCTTCCCTGATATATTCCAAGATGACAATGCCAGGAATCTTGGGGCTCAAATAGTGAAAGAGTGGTTCAGGGAGCATGAGATTTCATTTTCACACATGGATTGTCCACCACAGAGTCCAGACCTGAACCCCATTGGGAATCTTTGGGATATGCTGGAGAAGGCTTTTTTGCAGTGGTCCGACTCTCCCATCAATACAAGATCTTGGTAAAAAATGAATGCAACACTGGACGGATATAAATCTGGACGGAAACAATGCCACAGCAAATGCGTGCCGTAATCAAAGCTAAAGGCGGCCCAACGAAATATTAGAGTGTGTGACCTTTTTTTTTTTGGTGGTGACTTTTATTTTGGCCAGGAAGTGTATAAAACACAAGGCAGGCAACAAGACAGTATACTTACAACTAGCATGAATAATATAGCCAATAAAGTAAAAATGTACATATGATTGAATACACATGTTGATACAGTCTGCAGCCAAAAACCACCAAAAACAATCCCCACAACCGTCCCATAGGTCCTCACCAATATACATCATCAAACCCCTCCATAAATTAAAAAGTAGAATAAAATAAAATACAAATTTTCATTTGGATCTTATTAACTTTCTCTCTGTCTTTCTCCACTATTACATTATGCCGTTCTTCACTCTTTATGTCATCACTCTTGTCATTCCTTCATTCACACTCTGGAAATCTGACGAGGCATAAATTAGTACTCTGACATTCATTGTGTTACTTCAGGCTATTGTGGATGTATATGTGTAAGCAGTCAAGCTAACTTTATTAACATTACTTGCATGTAAAGCAGCAACTAGCCAGATAGACTGGGCAATTAAAACAACACAAATCAATTAACTCTAGTCAAGTCAAGTCAATTTGTGGTCTTTATTTGACAGATTATTATTTGATGAAGCACATTTCAGATAATTCAATGTATTATCTGGTCTATCAGGCAATGCTCAATGGTCTGCCCTGTGAAAGCAGCTCCAGTCAGTGTATCTACCATAGACTGTATGGATGGATCGGTTTGCATTAGAGCTGGTTTGAAGCTGTTTACCATCAGCCATCAGGAGGCAGAACTAAATAAGGAGTGCATGCGTTGCATTTCACAGTCTGGAAACAACACCTTTAAAAAGAAAATTCAAATAGCGAGGATGTCAGTGACTTCCACAGAGACCTGGCTGAGTGTCTCACCCCGGACCCCACACATTCACCTCTTCGCCCAATTGGGGGGTCTGACAATGTGACACGGACCAAAGTTAAACACTGTGTTAAAAACATCCTGAGAGAACATTTCTGACCATTAACTAAATTATGGCCTGAACTAAAAGCCTAAAACATCCTGAGAGACATGAATTAAATCTCCCTCTGTATATCTGAGACAAATCTGGATTCCATGTGAATGAAATGTCTGATCATTATGTAAATCATGTAATGTTGTTTGGAATAAAAATGCATAAAGAACGGTGTAACTGATAGCTGTGCCACAATCTATTGAGGAGATATTGAGTTTGTATTTGACTTACATTGTGACAATACTGCCCTCCATTGATAAGGTTAGAAGCTCAAACCTCAAAACTGGACCTCTTATAGCTTGCCAAGACAACATCTTAAAATTAAGCTAATTTATTTAGAGATGTATGTTAGCACTCCCTTAGCATTCCATGTTGCAAAACAGTCATACACTTCAAGTCACTGTTTCTAAACTATTTTTTAATCATTTAAAGCCTTTAACATCTTTTTTTCTTTATACTCGTCTGCTTAATCATGTATCATTGAGACATTTAGCTATTAATAAATGTCTACATTTATCTTAAGAAGTCACTGTTATGGTTTCTCTGAGCACAGCAGACAGAGCTCACAGTTTTGAAAAGAAGTTACAGTTATGAGATTGATTAACTGATCAAATTGAGGATTGGATTCAGGTTTTAATGTTTCCTCTGAACATTAAGCTTGCCCTTCAAGGAGGTGGTGCCCATCAAACAGGGTTTTATATTAATAAAGTACATTTGTTCCCCTAGAGGAGCAATCATTTCCAAAATAACCACCAGTTCACTTATTACAGGGATAACATTTAGTGATTGAGGCCAAAATGACTCATTGAAAATACAATAACGTAGTATTTCTAGAGAGAAGTTGATGCTTTTTGAATAGGAGTCTGTTGGAGCCAGCTAGGCATGGGCCGGTATGAGATTCTGACCGTATGATAACTATAAGAAAAGATATCACGGTTTCATGGTATGGCGGTATTGCGATTCCAGCTCTAAAATGTTCCTAAAAATAAAGACAGACATGTTAATTTAACCTGAATCTGTAATGACAGTGTGAGGGGTCGTGATACTCTACGCTGCAGCTGCACCACCTGAGGGATTTCTGACCAGCACACAAAAAACAGCTTATACCTCAGGAACGGTATGACAGAAAATTTGGCGGTTTCTGTTATCGTGGCTTTTTCAAATCGTGGTATACCTTGAACACGGTTATCATCCCATGCCTAGAGCCAGCATCTAGTTGGTGACACTGAACTTGAAGGTGCTTCCTCATTGGCTTCAGCCTCATGTGGTGGTACTGTTAGTCTCAGCAGGGAGGTTTTGTGTTTTCTTACTCTGGCTCAGCACAAGTGGGTGAGCATACAGTTGTCTCAGTGTTCCTATGAGGATACACAGTTCAAGAGCAAAGCAACATGCTAGAGCCCTTTCTCAGCACCAGCGAGTTTCAAGTGCTATTAGGTGACGTAGATGTACATTTTTATGATAATCCATTTAACCCTTACATACTGTTTATATTTTGACTTATAATTAGTGTCTATACTAATTCACATTCATAAATTCCCCATCAGTCATTGATTTTTTACTTTTTTTATTTTTTAATAAACACAGGTCAAATTTGTACATTTGCATATATACATATGTGTATCAGCTGCACACACCAAAAAAAAAAAAAAGTATTTTATTTCCATTTTTGTACACTGTGGGTCAGATTAGGAAATGCAAAATTGGTCACATTTGATCCTGAACAATATGTTAGGGTTAATAGTAGAGACGTTTCACTCAATCTTTCAAAGTCAATCTCATAATGGCACCTCATTAGCAACATCCCAAAATCATTTGGATTAATCCACAGGGGACCATGAATACATGTATAATACTTCATGGCAAATCATCCAATATTTGATATATTTGAGTCTGGACTAAAAAGTGACCAACTCACAGCCATGGGACTAATGTGGCTGAAAGAAGGTTTGTGTAGGAGGGCATTTATTTAAAGATCTTTATTCTTTAAATTAAAGCATGCTTTAACATCAAATTACTGTCTTTCTCAGTAATAGACTTAAAAGATTAAGTAAGAGACAGCGCTACCTGGCACATGCTTATGTTGGTTTTTGTATTATTTAATTTCTAGGTGCTACATTTACCACATTCTCAAAGGAAAAAAACCCTCACACTATGTTCTATTCACAATATGTTATACTGTAGAAAAGCACTGGCCAGATATTATTTGATAAACGAAGTCTGGGAAGTGCAGTGCCAAAACTGCCACAGCAAGGACTACTTAGCTCCTAAATAAGAAAATAAATAAATAAGTAAACCCTCATGGATTACTGTGATTTAAAGCTGTACAAGGCAGCTTTGGAATTTGACAGGCTCAGTTAGAGGCAGTGAGAGATGACCACAGACTGTAGGAGAACATGGACATAGCATCCACTATAGGTTTCTGAAGGGACATTTTTCAGTGGGGATGGGGGTTTACTGCTCCTCACCATCTAAGTCAGTTACTATGGCCAGATGATACATGTTTGGATGGAGAGGAAAAGGGAAAAATACCTTTTTAATAACAATGTTGTGTTTTCCTTACCCACCATCACGATTAAATAGTGTAGTTAGAAAACACCACAAATAAAATCAGTAATACCAATAATACAAAAAAACCATTGCGAAAGACAGATCCATGTAATAATACCTCATGATGTAAAAAACCAACAGCTTTTTTAAATCTACTAGAGGTGTAATGTTCCCAGGATAAAACAGTAAGGAGCCTCAGTGTCTTTAGTGGGAGTGGGATTGACTGGGAGCTGTGGTGATGTGCAGTCTGATGGTTAAATGTTAAAGGAACAATTAAACAACAATTCCATGAGTTAAGCTACATTAATTGAATATTTTAGCCAGTTGGGGGCAGTGCAACAAGCTGAAACATATCACCTTTGTAAAGGTATTATAATAATATTCATTAGCCATCCGCAACAGTCAGTGAACACGTTTTACCCTATTACACATGCGGCAGACAAAGATTGAAATCAGTCATTCATTAATATTCATTTGATACATTTGAGATAAATGTGTGGTCATTGCAGCCATTGCATTGTATTAAGGTAGGGCTGTTTTTGGTCTGAATGCAGCTTATATAACCTCAATTCCCTAACCTGTGTCCATTTTCTAGTCTTAAACTTTGTCTGCTTGCTGCTTTGTGTTGAACAAGTAGCATAAATTGGTTCATCAGAACTTATTTGTTTAGAATATCTATGTGTTACTGCTGGAAACAAGGTTGAGAGTAGACTTTGCAGGCCTGGTAGAGCTGGGGGGGGGGGTAGTGCAGAATTTGTGATCATTCTCTGTTTGGGTTTGTAACTACAAGAAACCCACAAGGAAAAGAAGAAAAGAACAAACTGCAACAATTTAGTTTTGGCACTTTCAGCTGTCTATAGTTAAGCAAAGCAACAGTAATGATGCCTCCTGCTAACAGCAATGCTGCTCTCCACTGGGACAATCAGTATGTATGCTACTCTTTTGACCTTTTTTGAGATATGAAGTGTGATGGAGAAACAAGAAAAGCACAAACACAACAACTGGACAAACATTCATACACTTGCATACATATCCTCCCTCCAACAGTGAGAATGTCCAGACCTGGATACATTTTTGGTTTATCTTTCATCATAGCAGTCTCTACATGCCGTCACTGTGTGTGTGTGTGTGTGTGTGTGTGTGTAGGTGTGTGTGTGTGTAGGTGTGTGTGTGTGTGTGTGTGGTCAGCTCTGGGTTTGCTGCAGTGTCACGCTCCACTGGACTGAGAAGTGTTTGCTGATATCATGTTTTTTTCCAAAGCCACACAGGTCAGCCCCTCAGAACTGCAAGATGTGTTTCAGGAGACTTCCTCCAATATCTTCCAGATCAACGCCAACGGTAAAATAACCACTCATCAGTAAAAATGTGTGTGTGTGTGTGTGTGTGTGTATGTTTTTGTTGTTATGGTCCTCTCCTTAGAGAACCACTTTGAGACCTT
Source organism: Scomber japonicus (assembly GCF_027409825.1). Taxonomy (NCBI): domain Eukaryota; kingdom Metazoa; phylum Chordata; class Actinopteri; order Scombriformes; family Scombridae; genus Scomber; species Scomber japonicus. The sequence continues at coordinate 25,199,123 of NC_070587.1, read as the reverse complement.
TTTAACTAAAGACATTATGGCCTCCCCCCTCTTTTTTAATGGATTCTAATAGGATCTGGATTCATGGGTTATATTACATTAGCTTGGTAATATTTCACTTTGCTTAAAATAGAAATGGATTAGATTAGAGAGGAGAATTAGTACCATGATTCAAATAAGTAAGTTAATGTGTTACATTAGGGTTAATATTGGTTTCTGGTTAGGTTTAATGGTTCAAACTGAAATTGAAACTGACAATTTGAGACTAATTTGAAGTTAAGATTAGTTTATGCTCATAGCACAAGTTTAGGTTTTATAGAAGGTTGTTAGCACTGAGTTTAAATTTGGATTCAATTTAGTTCAGAAACCTGGCCTTGGTCTTGGGTTAACAGTCGAAGTAGTGCTAAATTTAGTGTTGAGGTTCGTTTAAGATTTATGGTTGAATCCAAGGTTCAGACTATTATTGGTGTTAAATTTAAATTACAGTTTTAGTTACAGTAAGTTTAGTATTATGTCTTGGGTTTAGGGTGAAAACTGAAAGTAGCACCAGATTCTAATCAGGGTAAAGGGTATCCATGCCTGATTTGAGAGTTTACAGGTTTCAGGATTTGATCAGATCAGATTTATAGTTTTGGATTAGTGTTAAGAAAAGAAAACTAACTCAGGGTTGAGGATTAGGATTGGGTTAGGCTAGTGAGCAATTAGAGTTGTTAGCACAAAACAAGTTAAAGATAAAAAGGTCTTAAGGTCATCCTTTAAATGATAGAATATACTGTATATCAAAATAATATTATGACTTTTGATACAGTTACACTACTACAAGGTAGTTAAATGTTGAATACTGAAGGAGGAAACCCCTCATGATGAAGCTCACACCCCATGTCATCTGTACTGTCACAATAGTGCTTACAGTGAAAGTAAATAGCTTAGTTTTGATTTTAGATGCTATATGGTCTATGGGCGAAGCTGCATAAATCACTGGGGGAGATAAAAATAAATGTATACCTGCAGAGGCAGTGATATATAGACATGAAGGGGGGGAAATCCACCCCACTTCCAACCCCAGAAAATTGCACCCTCTTGGTAGAAGTGCATGGGTATGAATGTTTTGAGAGTGCAGCATATACTCTAAATGTTTTTGTTCCATTCTTCCTCCAGTTGTCACACTAGAGAAAAATCTTCAATCATTGGGAACATCTAGAGATACGGCAGAGCTACGACAGAGTCTGTGAGTAACACACACACACACACACACACACTCACACACAACACACACCTGTAAATACAGTCCTGGTCGTCCAGCTCAGTGTAAGGGTTACATTTATCTGTGCTTTATGGAAAAGTGCTTATTTTCTCTTTGTTTCACCGCCCTCTCTCGTATTGATTATTCTTTTTTAGTTGAGCTGCCAGCAATTACCAGATTCAACGCTGATGACAAAGTGGCCAATCTAAGATGATTGCATCTGTTTAAAATGCATTACATCCCACTGTGTTGGCTGGCATGTCATCAATTCTATCGAACATTTTTTATGATCGCCTTGGAAACTTACTGACAATGCTTGGCTGCTTTTATTTTTAACTTCCCATTTTCCTTCAGCGGTATTGACGCTGGATACAAACAACACATCCTCTGCCTCCAACTGATGCAAATTACATCCAGTATGATGCTTTGTGTTATTCAGCAGCTCTGTGTTTTGAAAGATTGTTCCAGAACACAGTCAGGAGGCTTCTCGGTTTTTTTTTTCAAGAATTTCATGGTGACTTTCAGAGCTCATTAACTGGAGGCTTTTGTTTTGAACAGTAGGTTTCAGGGTTGCAGCAGTTTTCTGTTGTTGCCTATGACAGACCTTAACATCAGCTGATTCTGATACATTTTGATCACATTTCACATCAAACTATAATGATAATTAACATTATCCTGCATGAAGGTGCTGATATGAAGCCTGACCCTGACATAAATAAAAAATATAATCGATTTTAATGGTAAAATATCACATATAAATATAAACATCTCTCAAAAAATCTGCACAGTTTTAGTACCAAGCTGAAAGAACCAACTTGAAGCTCTCTTGATGAGGGTCTATTGACTGAACTGTCATTTCACTGGTGTATTGACCGAGCTGTTGTTTTTTCCTTGTGAGGGTCTATTGATTGAAATGCTGTTTGAACGAGGCTGGTACCTGTGAGGTTAGTATGAAAGTGGTCAGTTTCAAAGAAAATTGGCACAAATGGTGGCTGTATAGGCAACTTGAAGTACACAATACTGATGTTTTGAAAAGGACACAGATGGTAGGTTTCTCATAATGATGTCTTTCACTTAGAAAACAGTCTCACCAGAATAGTCCATTTAGTAGCATTTCTGGAGGTTTTGATCAGATCACATGATCTTCATGAACAGATGGAGTAAGCCAGTTGTCATGGAATTGTATTTACATTTACAATTTCTCTAAGCATTTTACATGAAAACTCAGGAGCAGCTACTAAATGGATCTTATAATATTATGGTAAATTGACTGTATTTATATAGCACTATTCTAGTCTTTTTGATCACTCAATGGACTTTTACACTACATGTCACCCATTCACACACATTCATACACTGATGACAGGAGCTGCCAAACAGGGTGCCAACCTGCTCATCAGATGGAAACTAATATTCATACATATCCATTGACTGACCATTGGTGCAGCCATCAAGAACAATTTGGGATTAAGTATCTTGCCCAAGGACACATGGACATGTGGACTGGAGGAGCCGGGAATTGAACTGCCAATCTTCCAATTGGTGGATGACCGCGCTACCTCCTGAACCACAAACGCATATTATTATTAGGTATTATTTCTCAACTGCACATCTTCCCTTTTGCTATGTCAGTTGAGCCCATCACTTATTAATAACACTTATAACATCTACCAAGGGCATGAGGTTGGTTTTAGTTTCAGAGGTAGATTGGACAGATGGTTAATACAGTGTCAGCCCACCACTGTGTGATTGAGTAATTGTGATTGTCATAGTGGGTGATGGTGGTGGTTTACTGGATTGCATTATCTTAAAGTGTTCCTAATATTTTGCCCCCCTCAAGCATGTTAATGGAGTGGACAAAATATTAGGAACACAGATGAATATAATGCACCATAATACACCAGCACCAACCACTATGACTGCAATAATAAACATCACCTGACAGTGCCAGCAAAAACCTGATATGTATAAGCTTCATAAATATATATGGCAGAGCTGTATTGGATTGCATTAGATTGCACAAATGTACCTAATAAAGTAGCCAGTGAGTGCATTATAAAATATATATACCAGGCTTAACCTACAAACAAGCTACATTAATCAAATAGTTTGAGGATATATTATTTTAAGGTTGTAATCAAGGGGTGGTGGGGGGCGTTGGAGAGACAGCGTTTTACACACCCTGAAAGAAAGTGCTGCTTCAGTGCTTTTGCATGTGCTCATGGAGTTTTGGTGTTAAATAGAATTAGAAGAGAGTGAATATCAGATTAGTGTATGCTGGATTTTAATCAAGATGGCAGTGCAATGACAGAAGTCTTTAGCAATTCCCCCAAACCTTACAGGGGGTAGTGGTTCAAGATCTAAAACACTTTTGAAAACAGAGAATGCCATGTCACCACATCCCCAGCAGAAATCACACCCTTGACCCCCACCCATTCACACACCCACCAACACTGTCTGCTTTGCCTCCCTTTTGTGCTTCGTCCCCTTCATCACTGACTGCAGTACCATATGGAGGACGACAGCTATCTGTTCTCCATCCACTCACACAGAAAAAAAGCCATACACATGCACATGCTGCACTAATCTCACACACAGCTGAGCGTCGCACACGTGTCCCCGTCCAAGAAGCAAGACTCTTGAGTTTCGTCAAATAAAAGCGAGCCTTGTTTGTGCCCGTGGTTAGAATGGTAACCGGCCATCTGCATGCCTGTCTTCAGGCAAAAAACTCAAATCTCACGGTTAATAGAATTTGACCCGCCCCTGTAATCGTGGAAATGCACACGGCAAAAAGTCTAAGTGGATTAATGGCCGGCACCCTCTGAGTGTCATTGTCTTTGTTAGCGCATTAGGCATTCACTGGTGTTCTAGCTGTAACATGCCAGAGGACACAGGACTGTGTTTGGAGGAGAGCGCCCCCAACTGACAGAGAGGGTTTCTGCTGTATGCTGCATTACATTACAGTGTCACATAGACTCTACAGCAAGAAAGAGATTAACTGAAGTTTAACAAGAACAAGGGACATGCAAATGCTGTGGAAAGTGATTATGTTGAAAAAATTATGTTTTTTAATTTATTTTGAAATCACATAACAACAGCAAGATATTACATTGGTTTATAGGTTTATAATAATTAGCTGTGTGGATTTGAGTTAAAAGTGTACAACAGTCTCGGGAAGAAGTTCTGTCACTGAACTATTATCATATTTGTTGACTTAAAAAAAAACATCTTGTGAAAGATTTACCCGCCTACCTAGACAACAGAAGATGTTGAATCAGAACACAATGGTTTCTCCTATATGGTTGCATTCCAGATGAAGATGCTCTAAACTCTGCAGCCTATTACTTATCCAAGAGGCAAACAACACAGTATTCTCCTAATGCATTTCTGTTAGAACTGTTACACCTTGCTCTGAGTTGCAACTATGTGTAATATGACTCTAAGAGGTACCTCCAATAAGCTTGGACAACAACTGGCAGGACTGGTTGTAGGAAAATAGGAATAAACTGTTACATGATCTCAATAATAATCCATATCACTTAAAGATACAATTATATAAACTGTATGATGATGACATCCTGCTGTTTTGGGAAGGGACAAGAGGGAAGGGATAGTTGATTTTGTGAAATATCTAAGAAAGTTTCCTGACATTACCCTATGAATAAAGTACTAACACAAACAATTATTTGGATCTAACATATACAACAGAGATAAAACTGGAATCATTCACAGTCGTATTTATTGAAAAGACATACAATCGATTCAATTCAATACTGCATGCTGCTAGAAATCATCCCAAACATTTAAAGGAGAATATTCCAGAGGGATAGTTTTTGAGGCTCAAACCCAACTGCTTAGATCGTGTTGACTATCACTCCAATAAACCATCATGGCTACTACATTAAAGGAATGAGGATCCAACTCTCTTCAGAAAGCCATACAATGTACCCTTTTTGGAATGTGCTTACTGGATTTTGGGTTTAGGACTCCACTGGGTATCCCATTGTTGAAATGCCTTTTCAAGCTCAGCCGCAATATATGTCTTAGGGCAAGTAATAATCACAGATCTACAACATAGAGCTTACAGTACATACATGCATACATCACAATTCAATTTTGACGCATCCATATACTTCTGAAGCCCAATTTGTAACTCATCTTCTACATTAATTTAGACTGGCTGCCAGGTATGCAGGAATTGGTCCAATCTGTTTTTAGTCATGTATCTTTCAAGTGGAATTTTTCAAACCAAAGAGAAACCTCAGGAGGTTCATCGCCAATCCACCTTTGAAGAATAACCTTGAAGCATACCAACGAATTCTAAAAATGTATTTATACTTCACAACATCCTTTCTGCATAATCTAATCCTAAAATACAGATGCCTGGGTTTAATGACATACCATCAATTTTCCTTTTAATGTTACTCCAAAATTCCACTGTATTTGGGCATTCCCAGAAAATATGGAAGTATGTAGCTTTGCCAATGTTAGATTTTTGACTATAGTTTGATTATACTATACCTTAATGTACTATATTTGATTATAGTACATTAAGGATCATACATGGATCAGATAAAAATGGTACTTGAACAACGTATCTTTTTTGCAGGGGGATAAAATAGTTTCCCATTCATCTGTATTTATTATGGTCCCAAAATCTGATTCCCAGGAACATCTACTGATTGGTCTCCCATTTAAAAATGTCTTGGGTCAAATAATTTGATGTCTTTTATGCAAATAAACATATTTTCAGGAAATACTTTCAGGAAATTTTCAGGAAAATTAATCTCAGCCTTAGTTTGAAAGTATCTGTATCCCTGACAGTACAAAAGACTTGTTGATGTGTGATTGATTTATTTTCTTTTTCAGAATTGTACCCCCAACATTTCAATAGTTGTGAAGTTTAAACAGACAAAAATATCCCAGCTGCTACATGTGTTGTCATTCATAAGCCTGTGGGTGGAAATCATGTATCCTCAGTGGGGCAGTCACTAAGTCACCTTCTCTGGGGATACAAAGGTGAATGCTTGGGTGTCCTGTTGAACTTGTCAACCATGTGGCAATTTATTCATGTGGCATGTTTTCAAATTCTTCAGAAGGTCATACCAAGCAGAAGACTGCCCTTTGTGTTTGGACTCCACTCAGTGCCACTTGTGGTTACAGTGCCTTCAGCTGATCTCAATTTTTTATTTATTTTTTGTACATGACAAATATGTGTTTGGACAGGTAAAGTGAGTTTGACTGATATGCTAACATTTTCTAAATTCTTTCACTCCAGGATATTTTGACAAGTGTCGACTGCTCCGTAAACTTTCTGCTTTATTGTGTCTGAAATTAATTCCAGTCCTAATTCTCCATATGAAGCCAATCAACTACTATTTATTTCACTTTTCAGGAACAAAATATTGTGTCATCTGGCAGATAAAAGTGACAAAAACTAAACAAACCAAATGTAATTTTCTTATGTGTGCTGCAAGAAATATCAGCTTATTTCACATTCCTATATAAAAACCATACAGGGCTGATGAGGTGTGAGGTTTATTATTCATAAAACCAACATGCTAAATCCAGCATTTATTTCTGAATCAGCAGAACAGAGAAAGAGTTTGAACAAAAACCAACTACCACAGAAGTACATTAAAATGCAATACCATCAGCCACCACTAGATTCTCCAACTGACTCCATTTTAAAAAGTCAACTTCTCTCTAGAAAATGCTGAGTCAGTAACTTTTTTTTATTAAATTCAGGCCCTCTAATAAGTGTACTGGTGGTCATTATGGAAATTATTGCTCCCTTTTAATAAGATTTAAAGATTTATACTAGCTTTGATTGGTAGTTGGCTCATCTCTCTCCGGCTCCAATAATTACACTCGAAATACCATATTTCACTAAATTGAATGTTGCTTGATTATGATACTTGCACAGTTTAGTTAAAGTAGCTTGGTTTTCTCAGAAAGTTAACATTAGATTGGGTCCAAAGTAGCAGCGTGTTTCCAGAGTGTAGTGTTGACTCATAGATAAAAGTACACCAGAGTCTCAACAAGTGCTGTTTACGTAGTAGGCAAATATATAAATAACAAAATGTAGTTTCATTAACAACATTGTACCGTGTGCTATGCAATAGTTATCTTGACATTATCTAATTCTAATGTATCTGCGTATCACAGACTTTACATGACAACAGTGCCACCTGGTGGTATAAAGTATAACACAGATCATGTACTATTTGAATCTGATGCCAGTAAATATGTAAATAAGTGATTTAGATCTGTTGGCCTTACATTCTTGTATTTCTCATGTCACTGGAATATTTTAAATGATTCCTGTAGTAACTCTACTACAGGAATATATTTGTACCTCAAAGCTTTATTTAAATTAATCTTAGTTTTAGTATAACATAAATCATATAGTGATATACATTTTGTTTTAGAACCTCAACAGCAACATTTTCTCTGTTAAGTATCAGTGTAAGATTATGGGGACTATCAGTCTGTGGGCCGATTTCCCGGACAGAGATTAAGTGTAGTCCAGGACTTGTTTCTCAATGGATATTTCCACATAATCTTCTCTTTAGTCTTAGACTATTCTTAATCTCTGTCAGAGACACTGGAGCTGTGTCCTTTTCCAGAGGCTCTCTAGAACTTTGTAGATTAGGAGGAATATTGGATACTGTCCTCACAAGAAAAAGTAAGACATAAAATAGTTTTGTTAAACACAAACAGTGTTCATTTTTGATGTTAGTACACTGAAACATTCTTTTAATAAAGCTTAACTTTATTTCAGACGTTTCAACAGAATGTCCGTCTTCAGTGGTGAATTTTCAGAAGTTGACAACTGAGCCTAAAAGCTCCCTCCCTTTTTTCCCTTTTACATTTACTTGACGAAGAACCACTGGTAAACTCTTGTCTCTCATAAAGAGCATTTTCATCTATCTTTTTATGGGCATTTTTAATTTGTTCATGAAAAAAAAACTGAGTGTGAGTGGAAATGTCACAACTGAACACTTAAAAAACTAACTCAAAACATTGCTGAAAGGTTTCATGCTTGCCTGAGGTGGAACATGTGGTGTATCCATAAAAAACAAAATGTTCAAGTGCCATGGAAACATACTTCTACACTACATGAAGTGTGGGGGCTTAAGCCTTACTCCAGCTTCCACTGCAGAGATGAAAACATCAAAATTAATTACTGAAGCAAACAAAAAGTCATTTTCTCTGTTTTCAACATGGACACATCTCTTTGTCTCTATTTATTTGTTTACTGGCACCAGAGAAGAGAACTGGCACCACCAACACTTTATCCTGATGAGTCCAACCCCTAATATTTCCATAGCAATAGTAGATGGAAAGAAGTGTCTTCTTTTTCCTATATCATGGAAATATGGTTAAAATTTGTGCTACTTTTGGATGAAAACCTGACTATAGTGCTGTCATGCCACAATATGCTCATATGATATTTGTAAAAGTATTTATAAGTAGTTGTTGTACTGGCAATAGTGGATATCAAGGCAAGGCAGCTTTATTTATATAGTGCATTTCATACATAGCGGCAACTCAGAAGCATTAAAAAATACAATTAAAAAAATAAAAATAAGGGTAGAGTATAGCTCAGTGGGTAGAGCACCCGCCCCATGTGTTGAGGCTACAGTCCTCGCTGCAGGCGACCACGGTTCGAATGTCATTCCCCCTTTCCTGCCTCCAGGTTCCTGTCTCTCTCTACTAACCTGTCCATTAAAGGCAAAAAGCCCCCCCCCAAAAAATAATAAAAATAAATAAAAATAAAACTCAATTATAATAAACAGAACAAAGTATAATAGAACAGGAAACACTAAGACATTTTAAAAAAATAGAGACGGAAAGAAAACAAAAAATATTAAAATAGAGCATACAATATGAGAATGCAGCATAAAATCATGATTTGCATTAAAAATTGCATTTTTAACATGCCCACAGGGTGACGGTTTTATTTAATTATTTATATTTATATTTATATCAAATCATAAAATGATTCTATAGATGATTCTAGAAGGAACTGATAAATGTGTGGTGTTTAGTTTTTGGAGACTTTCATAAAAGTCAGAGCATTGATTAACACCCATGGGATATTCCATTAAGACACAAAAACACACCGTGATGCAGTGAACCTTCACATTCATAAAATTAACTGTACTATGCAATCACATCAACATTCATCACAAAATTCACACCTAGTGAAATCAGCATTCATCCCAAACCTCGGCCGGCCACAAAAGACAGGAAACGGGCAGGAATGTGACAGTCAGCTGTTTTTTCGACTCGTATTATGACTTGTGTGGATGCTCCCCTCTGCCTCGTCCTCCTCCACCTCTTACACAACGAGCGGGCATCGCTCTGCCTCTCAAACCCACGTTAATGCACCGCTCTCCTGCAGCCACGTGAGCCTGTAAACCAACAGCAGCAGCCTGTGTGTTCTGCTGCAGACGTACATTTAAATGTCAGATGGATTGCAAAACTGGCAGCTTTATGTTCATATGAGTATAATTTTAGTTTGCGGCGATGTGGGAATTGAACTCTACTCTATTGTAGCACTCGCTGGGAGTCTCTTTAGATAAGCACCTGAAATGCATACCTATAAGTGTAAATGTAAAATGTCAAGTGTGTTTTTTTTTTGTGTTTGGAACAGACACCGTTATGTGTAGGCAGGGTGTCGGGCACGTTGGAACAGTTTTTCTAAAGGATGAGTACTGTTGAAGGTATTCCCTGTGGAGTTAGCTTGTAAACAAACAGTTATTTTTCATAGTGCATCACCAAATGCATTATGTGCATCTGTGAGGCCTAACAAATTCCTCCCCTCATAAAAACATTTGCAAAGGTAATTCTTTGAATCTGGATATTGATGTTCACTCTTGACCTTTGGGAACAATATGCTTAGATTATATTAAAGATAATCTAAGCTTAAAGGTCTACTTACAAATGATTCTAACAACAGCTCATGGTCTTAATGTCATCATCAGAGCAGGCTCAGGAAATATGTTTAATATCACTGAGTAGTATTGGTCATGACCGGATCTACCATATCTGTGATCTGGGCAAGTACCTAAGGGCCTTTGAGTAGAAAAAGCTCCTCAATCGTGGGTGAAAAAAAGTGTGGATTTTTTTAAATTAATTAGTCGGGCTCCACAGAAATACCACACAAGGCTTGACCCATTCTCTTGATGTTGATAACTATAGCCACCATCAGAAAACTAGTATGTCCAAAACTAAATATGGAGTTACAAGGTTTCCACCTGACAGCAGAGTTATCCAATCAGATTTAAATAAAAAAGGTTTGGGGGACATGAACTTCAGTGCCCAGGGGCCCCTGTGGGTGCTAATCCAGCCTTGCTTAGAGAAGACTGTTACATAGTCTCAGTTTAATTTGGACTGTCTCACATGTAAATACAGTTATTGATCATCATACTGGGGGATATGATACACACCTAAGGCCTGATTTACTAAGATCACAAATAAAGGGTACTAAATTGCATGTGCAGTGCAACAGATTGCACGTTTGGTGTGTTTGCAGGTGATCTACTAAGAAAACAGGTACAGACAGCAGTATTTAAATGAGGGTTTTGTGTCTTAATGGAGAGTTTGGACGAGCAGAAAGCTGCAAGCGCAAAGTGAAATGTGATCAGGTTCTAGTGGAAGAGGTTAACTAATATATTAAAGAGTTTTAACAACAACTAATATTACCAGAAAAACCCACATATGGGAGAGTATTAGTGACAAAGTCAATGTTCAACTCCAAAAATATTAACGCAGGTGGAAAAAATCAGTTCTCTATGTATTATGTCATTGTGTCTCCATCTCCTCGTCTCCATAGTAACAGCCAGTTAATACCTGCCTTTCAAATGTATTATTTAAGCAGTTACCATCAGCAAAATAACCTTCAGGTTTGGTAAATCACAATGCGTGTGCTAAATAACATGTTTACATTTTCTCCTCCATGTATTTTACACATTGAGGTTGAAACGCCTCCTATTACATATTCATTATAACTCAGTTTGCCATGTTAGTAGAGCAGCTCGCATATTTTTTTGCAGGTGATGTCAAGTTTGCACACGTTTTTACACACGCAAACCTTTTATTAAATCAAGATCCTAGTGAGCAGCTGATGAAGAATCCCGCTGTGTTTGAAACCATTCCCTCATTCATTTCTATATATTTCCCTACATAACAGACACACAACAGTTTATTCTAAGTGAGACTAAAAGGAGATGCCACACTTATGAATCATCAGTCTGCATCATCACTTGCATGTATGTTGACATTTTATTTTATCTTCTGCATTTATATCAATGAAACCTAGTTCAAGGTAGTGGCACATCATACATTACCATAGCTAGAGTGAGTGCCACAAAGCACATCAACAGGTCCACACAGTACATTAACCATATGGCGCTTTACTGAGAATATAAAGCAGGGTGTAATCAATAGTCCTTTGTGAGTTATTTAACTTGATTTCTCACATAAGGAGCCAACCTCCCTGGCTATGGCTCACCAGTCGCTGTCTTTTTAAATATTATCTACCGGGACAGAAACAAGACTACAGTGAAGATGCCAAAGGTGCCTTCCACCATAGGACATATTTTGGGTAGGTGAGAAGAGGTTAACTGACTCCCCCACACCTCCAGCCTCTGTGCCAAGCTAAAACATATGAGACCAATCTGTCCCCTGAATGCACAAATAACTAATGTCAGCCCTCTATCAACCTTCCACAACGACAGAAAACAAGCCAACAACCTAAAAGATGAGTTTTCCTTTGAAGTGCAAAGAGTTACACTACCATCATAATGTTGATACAGTCTGTTGTATACAGACCATCCAAACCAGAATATTTTATCACTGAACCTTCAATAGCTTTAACCACCTTTATAATGCAGTGTCTGCTAATATCATTCTAATAATGCTGATAATATATTCACTAAAGATTTTAACCCTCACATACTGTTCATATTAGTTTACATCAGTCATTAATAAATGTTGAATTCATCCTTAATCTAGCAGAATGTATTATTTTTCATATTTTATTTGTATGACTATTTTATGGGCAAGAAGAACATATTAAAGATTATGAAGCACATAACATGTTTGAATGCAATTTTTTGAATTTTGTGCTAACTACAGGTCAAATTTTGACATTAACATTTACAAAAATTTAAAAATGCTTTTTATTTTTGTATATTTGGGGTCACATTAGGAAAAATGTGTATATAAGATAACGCTGTAAAGGAGTTTATTGGACCTTCTGACAAGTAATTCAAAAAAGTCATTAAATAAGACTTTGCATGTATGACTTTTGTTTTGCATCATATTTGACACACAGGCAATTTTTTTTGCAGTTAATTTTTCATAGCATGTTCATATTGAATAGCTCAAACCACCACTTTCAAACTTTTTATGCATGATAATACATAATGCATGAAATGCAATAAAATGAAAAATGTCAGATTTAGAGATAAATGAGCTTCTATACCTGCTGTATCTGATTTGATACACATTTTCAACAGGAACTTACCATAAAATAAGTCATTCAACATTGCATTGGTTTATTTGTGTACTACATGCATATGATCTTATACATTAGTAAAAACATATGATCACACTTATGATTTAAAGGTCTCTAAAACTCATGTATCATATGATTCACTTGGCATTACAGGGTTAAGATATTCCTTTATAAGTCCCACAGTGGGGGGATTGACATTGTTGCAGAAGCAAGTGAATAGCAAAAACTAAATATCATCAACAGAAAGAATAAAGAACAATAAATACTATGTAAGTACAGTGAAATAGCCCTGTTTTAGGACTAGGTCGTACAATCCCTTATTGATTTATACTCCTGAGTTGTGGAATGGGTTGATGCAGGCATCTGAGGGGTTCCAGGTAGGATCCATGATGCTGTCTATGGGACAGAAGGGTTAAAAGCCTCATTGGGGTCGTGAGGTGGGCATAGTGGGTTTCATTACAACTCTCAAATGTAATTTTTTCTTTAACTTTGAACAGTTTGTAAAGGTAACGGTTATGTTAGATTGAACACAGTATGTCAACTTTATAACCCACAACAAAGCTTATATTCTTGACTGAGTTCACAATATATAACCTCACCTCTACTGAAGTACCTATCTCAGACCATAAAGACTAACCCTAACTAGGGATGGGCATGATTAATCGATTATCGATAATTTATCGTTAAAAATGTTAATCGCATGAATCTTTTATCGATCAAACGTTGTGTTGTAGTGTGAGTCTTGAAGCAATGCAATGAATTTCACTATGTGGCAGCAATCATACCAACAGGGGGCGATATTTGACAGAGAAAACGGCTCAGCTACCTACCAGCTGCCGTAGATATCAAACGTAACATGAAGAGGTCAAGGCTAAGTTTGGTGTGGGACCTTTTCAAACTAAAAATGACAGAGTTCATTGTAAACCTGCAGCTTGGCCAGGCTACCCAGGATAGCACCACAATGCCTCTGCATCCCGGCTACTTCGGTCCCGTCAGAGCAGTTCAGCTGCTCCACTGTCACCAACTGACCCTGAGCATGCTAACATGCTAACATGCTAATCAACAAGAATCAGTAGGCTGGAGTTACTTTACTTTGTTAGCAGTGGACAGTCACCACTGCAGCCTTTAGGTGAGTCATTCTTATTGTTTTATAAGGCTCTAGTTAAGCAGAATTCTCCTTCTTTCTCTCTCCGCTTGGCTGGGTGCATTTTGGAGTCCTTTAATGTTACCTATATTTTGGCAAAAACTGACAGTCCGGAGTAATATTCTGTTTTTTGATTAAGTTGTTATTAGATTTGATTGTTTGTTTTGGAAGTGTTTCCAAAAGAGGCTCAGTTGTGTTGAAGAGTGCTGTATTGATTGATATGTGAAGAGGTTTGGCTCAGCTGCTTTTACAAGCGTCCCGTATCATGGCATTTTTAAGATTAAAAAAAAGATTAATCGATAATTGATCGTTAATTTTCCTGATGATCGATCAAGAAAATGTATTCAAATGCCCATCCCTAACCCTAACCTTACCACTCAGTAAATCTAGGCTGCATCATACTATACCATACCATTAACTCAGAAGATCTCAGAAGTTTAATCACCTCAAACCCTGTTCCCTACACATTTACCAATACAGCTCCCTGATACACACATGAACTTTATCAGCTCAAACTTTTAGATACATATTCCACCAAAAAAATGCTCTCTCAATCGCTAAAACCTCCAATTATGCAAATATCAGCAGTACAGGTGAAATGAAATACTAGAACGCTCTTCTACAGTGAAAAGGTTACTCAACCCACCTGAAACCAATATGAACAGTAACCTTTTTAATGAACACTGCTCTACTTTTTTTCCAAGTTTTTCATCTCCAGAATTAGTACAATTTGTGACAATTCTCATGCAGACTGACTCATCATCTGCAAACGCCACGAAATTGTCCCCATCCACTGTTCTGTGTGACTTCAATCTTCCAACTGAAAATCATATTGTTGAACTTATTACTTCCACCTGAGGCACACTGGGCCTACATGAGAAGCATATGTGTTTCATACAATCTCTTTCTGGCTGCAGTGGTGTGTCATCTGGACGTCATTGGCTATTTTTTCCGTGTGACGTGTGCAGTTCTCAGCAGAAATCGACAGTGAAAATGATATGTTGATGGTCATACTGATATAGCAGCTACATTACACCTGTCACTGTAATTCAATATCTCTATATGAAGAATATGTCTGACATGAAAAATAATAGAGTCAAATTCTTACTGGGCTTTTTTTTTCTCAACTCCTGCTTCCTTTCTGGTTCAAACCAGAACTCCTGCCTGTTGCTTTGCTGTTGATATTATTCTTGTTTCCCTCCTGAAAGTTAGTTTGGAGGTTTGTTTGTCAGAGTGTGTTTGGCTCATTTGGGGAAATTGGTGTTGTCTGGAGGGATTTTCTTCACTTGGAAAGGTAATAGCAGGGGTTTAACTGCTGGAATAATCCATATAATTAATTTTTAAAAAACCCTGTGTTGTGTGAGGTCTCAGCCACACAAATGTCCAACAGAAACAAAGCTGCTTTTACCCCAAATGCTTTTTACAAGTGATCATATATGCTTTTTAATCTATTTCTGTCTAAACATAAATTGAATTTAGAATGAAATGATATGAAACATTCTATTATTGATGGCAATGATCAAAGTCAAACTCTATATATGCAGATATTGCTGGCAGTAGCAGCTGTGTCTGTGTGGATGCCACATAGAGGTAGGCAGTGTGGACCAGGCATAGGTCCAATACATCCACAGTCCTAGTGAAAGCATGCCTTCCCTCCATCATCTCTCTGATAACCTCCATTATCAACTCCTCTCTAATCAATGGCTACAGTTCCTCCTTCACTGGAAGGTGCCAAAATCACACTAACCAAATGCCTGGTCAGGTCAAGCCAATTTATCACCAAATCACTGTACTCTTTATTTTAGACACAACATTCAGCTGCAGAGAAAAACCTTCCCTTTAACAGGAAGAGATCTCAAGCAGAAGCAGGCTCCATTATTCTCATGTAAAAGTAAAGAAGAGATAAGTGTTGAGTTAATCATTTCAATTCATGATTGTGACTGTTTTGGCCTCAGAACTTTGCTGTCTTGTGAAATGTGTTCTTTGCTATTAAGAAGTTTATTGCTACTTCCTCACCTTGATCCATGTTAAGATAAGATGCAAGTTCTGAGTGGATGTATGACCATTGCTTTGATCCTATAGGTCTGTGTGTCCTGAGGAATGCTCATGTTAACTACATCAAGGGGTCTGGTGGTCATCAGGTTCCTAACCTGTGTTAAGATAAGGTAAAGGTTTAGGATCTTGGGAAGGACATGTTTAAGTGTCAGTAGATCATTTATGGTTCAAGACTCCACTTTCTTGTGTCCAGGAGTAAGTGTGACCCTTTGGGTACTGTATATGTACATCATTCTGGTAATGATCATATACTACAGTATCCCAAGTTAAATGAAGGATATCTTTAAACCAAAGAGAAACATCAGGGGGTTTATTACCAATCTATGTTTGAAGAATAAATAAATAATAATAATAATAATAAATAAATAATAAATAATAAAATAATTCTCTCAATAATAATTATATATATATATCCTAAGCCTTGCTACAATGAGCATACCAACAATTTTCCTTTTAACGTTATTCCATAATTCCACTATATTCAAACATTCCAAGAAGAACATAAAAGTATATAGCTTTGCCAACATTATATTTCGGACAGATTATAGTACAATTAGGATCTTACTTGGATCTAATAAGAAGGGTAACATGCAGTTTATGAATGACATACTTGAACAACTTCTCTTTTTTGCATTTAATACTGTAGTTTCCCATTCATCTTTACTTATTGTGGTCCCAAACTCTGATTCCCAGGAACATCTACTGACCTACTGACATACAACACAGAACATGTACTGATGTTCCAATGAGAGGTCAGCAGGGGTTTATGAAGCAACTCCAGTTTGGTGATTTAAATCCTTATCAGAGCCCATTATTAGCACCACTCTAACTGAAATCATAGTTTCAAAGCTTTACAGGATAGAGAAAAGCACCAATACCACCACTATCGCTGTGCCCCCCCCCCACACACACCCTACTACCCCTCCATCCTTCACACCTCCCCCTACAGCCAGCTGCTCCCAGACTCCTCAGTTCTCTTTCTCCGCGGCCAGCCAGACCTCAAAGGAATACCAACACCAAGTAGGCAGGAGAAACACACAACAGAGGTGACTGATTGAAATTCACAGTGTGAGCAATTCCAATCTTTTGCATGCTGTTTCTTGCCGCCTGGCTCTCAAGTGTGTTGTGGGAGAGGAGTGTAGCTAGCAGATGTATCAGTGTGCAGCGATACAGCAGAGGTCTTCTCGGGGGTCTGCGGTAGTGGGCGAGATCTGATTGTTTGGTAACAGCGTGGCAGTGGTGGGCGGGGCTTCCACTGACTCATGGATGATCCATCACAGCTCATATTGTATTTTTAGATGGTGGGCAGTAAGTTTTAAAGGATTCCCTTAGCTTGCTTGTACTTCTACTTGTAATATGAATTTAAATGTGCATCTCTTTATAAAAAGTTGCTGTTGACTAACTTTCTAAACTCTTTCAAGGCATGTCAGTTAACTGGATTTGTATTGATCCTAAAACATTGGCACAAATGTTTTGGTATTTCTTTGGTTTGCATGAACATAGAAAAATATTTCTGGTAAAACCTGGTCAAATTTCACACAGAGCTCAATAAATGGACTGCACAAAATTATTGGCACCCTTAGCTTAATATTTGGCAGCACATCCTGTGGAAAAAATAACTGAAATCAATAGCTTCCTGTAACTATGAATGAGTTTCTTACACCTCTCTACTGGAATTTTGGACCACTCTTTTACAAACTGCTCCAGGTCTTTCAGATTTGAAGGATGCCTTCTCTCAACTGCTGTTTTTTGATCTCTGCACAGCTGTTCTCTGGAATAAACATCTGTACTCATTGTTGGCCATTTCAGAACTCCCCTGCGCTTTGTTTTTTAACCATTTCTGAGTGCTTCTTGACGTGTGTTTTGGGTCATTGTCCTGCTGGAAGAGCAATGCCCTCTGTTAGAGTTGCTGCTTTCTGACAACGGGCACTATGTTGCGCCCAAAATTGAGTAGTCATCAGATTTCAATATACCATTCACACATTCAAGGCATCCGATGCCACAAGCAGCCAAGTAACCTCAAAACATCTGTAAACCTCCACCATGTTTGACCAAAAAGACTGTTCTTTTATTTGAAGGCCTCAATTAATTTTCTGTGAACAGTATCCAAAAAGCTTTTTTATGCCTATGTGTCAGCAGTGGTCTCCTACCACTGTATATATTCTTTTTGAAAGGACAGGGAATGTCAGTTGGCACATTCTTCACTCTTTTGTACGTTCATATTGTGTAAAATAGCCCAGATTGTCATGAAATGTGTTATGTCAGGTACTACCACTTTCTTCCAATGTATCTAGAGAACTAGTTGTAAGTGCAAGGTCACAGCAGAAATGGTGCAGTGACATTCATTCATGTTCTCTAGCAATATTGCTTTTCATTCAGCAGAGTTTTAGAATGTGTGACGCAGCTGACGTGATATCGTCCTCAATTTTAGACCTTGCAAGGTCAGCTCTGTCATGACGCTTTGCAAATTGATCAGCTGCACAAATTAGCATGTCACGGTTCACCAAAGTTCAGCACTGCTCAAAAAAAGAAAAAACTCCACTAATCATCAGGATTCCATTAAAATCAACTTATGTCAGATCTAAATTTGCTAGTGTGAAAGTGACCTTATGGTCCCAAAAGGATGAATCCTTTTTGCTTTGGCCCTCCTGACTTTTCCTCTTGCACAATTAAGACCTAAATTTATAGTAAGCGTCTGTAAACTGCTAAAGTTCATCCAATTTTTATAAAATACTTTGTTCAGCTTCATCTGTTTTCTCCAATCTAAACCAGGTAATTTGTCAATGATGAGGCCTGAGTCATAAAATAAATTGTCTTCCAAAATGAGCCTAATGACTGTTTAAAAAATGACTCATAAGGGCAATCTGTGACAGTCAGCTTTGTGTTTAAGGTCTGATTAAGCGACTTAAACTACTTTGGTGGGATGAGTGGAATACTATGATTAACCCTTACATACTATTCACATTTTCACTTAGTCTCTACAACAATTCACATTCATAAAATTCCCCACCAGTCATTAATACATGTTTGATTCATATTTAATGAAGAGTGTATTCTATTTATTTATGGGGGGGGGGGGGGGGGGATCACAATTTTATGACCCAAGAGAAGGTTTTATGATGAATACAACATGTTTGAATGTTGATTTTCTTTTTCTTTTAAAAAATACAGGTCAAATTTGTATCAGCTGCAAAAAAATATATAAAAAAGGTGCATTTTATTTCTATTTTCGTATACTATGAGTCACATTAGGAAACGTCCAGCTTAAAGAAATGTGTATAGGGTCTTTGTACAGCTCTCACATGTAAAAAATTGGTCAAATTTGACCCTGAACAGTATGTAAGGTTTTGAAGCAAAGTACTGGACACATTTAAAATTTGATCTAATGATGATAATAGAAGGCAAGAGGCTCACCCAAGTTGTTACAATTCATCCTGAGGGGGGTCTGTACCGAATGTGCCATGGTGGCACAAGAGTATAACTCGGAATCACTTAATTAGGATACATTGTCCTGGAGGTATGAGAAAATTGGACCAATCCATCACCAAAGTAATTCGGAATCTGTTCATTATGGATATCTGTACTACAGTTATTGGAAGTCCATTCAATTGTTGTTGAGACATTTCATTGAAATGTCAACCTCATAGTGTCACCAGAGGAACATTTAGGGGAGCAACAATGTCAAGTTTAATCTTTTTGGGGATCATGGATGTCTGTTCCAAATTCAAGTGCAATCCATCAAGTAGTAGTTGTTGATGTCACTCTGGACCATCCTGTCTATCCACCCTGACCTCCTCACTGAGAGTGTTTGCGATGGTACACCAACCTTTTCACTACAAAAGGTCACTTGTCACTTTTTGACTAAAGCAAATGAGCAGTGGTGTTTTTGTCTAGTGAGAACAGTGTCTGATTGACCCGCAGTGAGATTCTGTCATTCATTGTCTGTTTGAATGTTTTGAACCTACATTGTTTCAAGCATAAAAAGTTCTCCTGAAGTGAAAGTCTCCATATGTTTCATGTTGTGCATCCCAGCAGCACATTCTTATCACCTACTGAGTTTTATTTGTCATTTTTTCCGCATCCCTGATGCAGAATGCCAGCCGTGCACACACTGCTCTGCTGTGTAATTTTGTTGGGTAACATGATGGAGCATTAGCTGCTTCTGATTTCAAAATAATCCTTCACACGTCTGTCGCTGCTTTACAGCTAAACGATGACGCATCAGGCTGAGGTTTAGCACTTGTTAATCTTTGTGTTGTGTGTGTGTGTGTGTGTGTGTGTGTGTGTGTAGCATATTCTGGTTGGTGCTGCATTCTTAATCATAAAGCATATGTAACATCATGGCTGATCATATAAACAAATTAATAATACAGCATATGTAATACATAGCTTGAGTCAAGTTAGCAGTGCAAGTCAAAGGAAGCTTTTTATTGTATTGATTATAAACTATACTTCTACATGATATTACTGTACATTCTTTAGAATATTCCATTTTTATTATCACACTAACCAATCTCAATAAGATTTACTATCTCCTCACAGCAGCACATACTGTACATTCAGCCTATTTAAAGCCTTAAATCCTGATTAGATAATAAGTGTAAAACTCCTTCCAATAGAAGACACTGTTTCAGTCTGTTATGACTGTGGTCAGGGAAAGACACTGGCTGTAGTCCAATTTAATTATTTCCTTACAGTAAAACATTTATTTCTAGCAGCAAAATTAACTTCTACCCCGTCTACTTGCCTGACTCTTCAACTCTCTTTAACCCTCTTCTACTCAGATATTGTAGACAATGTTTTTTTTTTTTTTAGTGTGTGTGTTTTTTTTTAGGTATTTTTCCACCGAGCCACTCTGGCTTTTCTCACAACAGACACAAAATTATAGTGACATGCTCCTTCTAGCCCCAATGCACTATGGCCTGTCTGCTTCCCCTGCCACCTTCCACAGTACATGTAGATCAATATTTGAGTAGAGTATGCTGCAGCTGAGGTGTGTTTGTGTGGCTGCATATCTCTGTGGGGCAGCCTGTTATAGTGTCAAAGCCTGGAGGATGGGAGTTGGCTGTTGAGGAGGGGGGGCGGGGTTGTGAGGCTGGCTGGAATAGGGGTTTGTAAGTCCAGGATGACCTGACAGCATAGATATTTAATGACTGTCTTAACCTGGACGTGATGGAGAGAGAGTATGGTTGCACCTTCAACTTTTCACCCGGGTGCAAATTCCCAGTAAAAAGTTGAAGGAATAAGAGAGGATTTGGTTGTGTTACATTGTTCACCTCTATCACACTGCTGTTAATACTCAGTCAGTCTGTGGGTCAAATGTAATCTCAACTGTTCACATTGTAGAGTAGCCTGGATAGTCGGTTACGATGGGTGGTATTTGGGGGATTTAGTGTTTTCATCACACTCTTGAAGTTTGGTGATGCCTATGTTTTAACTCCAGTGTATTTTAGCAAATATTCTTAGTTTAAAGAAGTACTTGCTGTAACAAATTGTTGGATAATTCTTGTCCATGATGGTGTGTAAGCATCTTTAAACATGTTTCCTGATCCGTTCCACAGCTGTAGTTATCTTCCCGCCCGTTCTTTGCTGCAGCAGTTCTCAGTTTCTGTGGTTCAGCTTCTTCCTTCCCTGGTTCCACTGGTTAAACTGCCTGCTGGGCTCCCATCCTCACCCCCAATCATCAACCACATATTCCCATGCCCAGCCAGACACCGAGTTGGCAGTCAATAGCAATCCACAGCCAGACATCCAGTCAGCAGCTCCTGCCGACCCACAGCCAGACCTCCCAGATCATCGGTCAGCTGTTTACACTGATGCCTGGCTGGATCTCCAGCTGTCTGCCTCCTGCTCTGCACTCCAGTGGTCTACCTATCTTGTACTCTGCCCTAACTTGTAGCCATATCTTTTGGTGCCAGCTGCCCTTCCTGCCCTCGGACCTTGTCACCAGGCTCCAGAGTGGCCTGACCTTCATTGCAGACCTCCAGAGCAACCTAGCCTGTGTCGCAGACCTCCAGATTGGTGCCCCTCGTCCGTCCAGCTGTCTGGTCTGCCTCCCACCCATCTGTCCTGATGTCCGGCACATCTGGAGCGACTCAGTCTGTACTTTCGGCAGTCCTGTGTACTGTCCTGGTTGAGGTGGATCGGATCCTGAATTCAAATACTCCTCAGATGTTGCAGATCTCAGCCCTGTCACCCTAAATCTGCTTTTGATGGGGCAGTGGGATGCTTCACTTCCCCAGGCTATATATGCAAGCAGCCAGCTAATAGGGGAATAGAGTCTGGAATCATTGTAAAATCCTGGCTGACCACTTCAGGGTAAGCTTCACCTTCAAGACCTTCAGCCAAGACCAAAATGGAACACAGACAAGGAGAATATCAAGAGTGGACAGGTTGTTATGGTGATTTACCCCCAGCTTCCTTGTTCACTATAGCCTGTGGGGAAATTCTACCCTGGAGCAGATGGTAGTGTGAGAACAGCTGAGATCAAGGTGAAAACCCCCAAACATACATCTGTCTAGGTGCCCATCTGGTGCCTCTTCCAGAGATAAAGGACAATGATTAGTGGGGACTAGTGGGGTCACAAAACAACCACATTTTTGAGGGTGGCTATCAAAAGTCCCCACCGAGGAGGCAACTAACCACTTTTCCAGGCAGAGGAGAAATCAAACGTACCTGAGAGGAACACTGCAATCAGTCAAACTGCTCAAAAGGCTTTATATGCTGCCCTCCTCCTTTTGTTTGTCCTGTTTGATGCCAACATGTGTGCATTAAATGAGTGAAATTTACTAATTGTTTGATTTAATTCTATTATCATATAACCTTAACTGTTTTTATATGATCTCACACACACACACACACACACACACACACACACACACACACACACACACACACACACACACACACAAATCTTAAGGGAATAAAGGTGTTGTGCATTGTATCCTTGGAGTTTGCCTCATCCTTCTGCCACTGTTCACTACAGCAACTACCAACAAGTTTTAAAACTTAACAATAGTGCTTCAGAGCATTTGATCTTTGCAACCTCTCATAGTTCATTAATCCCTCTCTGTCTTTCTTCCTATCTATTTTTTTCCCCAGACACTCCACGCAACAGCAAACCAACAAAGTCATCACCAGCACAAGCCAACTTATCAAACAGCTCTCTGATATAATCAGTGGCTCTTCACGGGTATTTTCTACTCCCCTTACTCCCTCCTTCATTGTCATTTTGTAGAATAAACAGTGTGGATTAAATGATATTTGAGCTAATTAAAGCTAATCTTGTTTTATTGTGCAGCAAGACCGCCTGCGCCTGACCAGACTAAAGACTGAACTGTCAGAGTCTGTGCAGCGCTATGGAGACCTCCAGAAGGTAACGTATAGAGGATGTTCATATCATTTAATATTATAGCTACAGTATGGTCCATGGATTTATTTTTATTAATAAATGGAGCTGCTTTAGTGACAGAAAAGTGCACATATCTGAAGTGCAAATTGTTGCACATAAAAAGCAAAATATTTAACAACAGAAGAAAAAAGGTCCTCTTTAATAAGGAAAAAAAAAAGACTCTCCTTGACACATCTCTTCATTTGCTCTGTTTCAGAAAATTGCAGAGCGCTCAAGGGCTTTGCTTCCTCCGGCACAAAAAGACAAGAATAAGGTGAGCTGATATGAAAGCTGAAAATCCACCCTTTGTTTCACTGTCATTCATAAAAGAGCAGGATGATGAGATGGCATTTCTATGCTCGATTGCATCCTCACAAGGGCTCCTTTGAAGCTGTGCCTGGGCTTTTCCACTGCAAATCTTATGCACTGGTGATTTTATTTTTTCAGGGTTTTTTTATGGATCTAAAACGGTTACAGACAAGAAATACAGAGTTGTTTTTTTTCACTGAGTTGCCTTTGGAAACTAACAAACAAACCAAAAAAGAGAAGAATTCACTGATTGTGTTTTAACAAATGAAAGTCAGTCTTGATTAGGGATTGGCTGCATGCTGATAGTGATCACTAACCAAGATGATATAAAAAAATGTGTAGTTGTGGTAGCAGAACTAATTAATACAGAAGAAACATAATAATACTGCAAGCTTCTGAACAAGAGGGCTGTATGGCAGTTCAGTAGGACACTGTTAATTTGTGTATACTGGAATTACTTCATATTTTAGTTTCTTACCTGTTGTAGGTGCAGTATTACGATATAGAATGTATAATAAAATATGAGTATTAATATGAATTCAATATTATACTGTTAATACTGTTACTGCTAATAATTAGAGCATTTATACCCTGAAAATAAATGGGCACTAAAGGAAGCAATCATGATAAATTCACAATAAAATACATGATGTGCAGTGCAGAAATGAGAAAACATCCAATAAAGTCAAACTGAGCATTTTCTTGTTATTGATGCACCAACTTATTCACCTCAGCCAAATATAAAAGTTTTTAATGCATAAATTGAAGTGTGATCATTTTTGAATTTATTGTAAGATGATATAGAGGAGCTATCAGCTTCCACCAGCATCAGTGCAACCATATTAATATTAATGACAGTATAGACAGCGTACTGTGGCTGAGAAATCTTAACATGCTGAATGGCTGCAACTGAACAAATGAAGAAACCATCATCACAATAAGAAACCATCATCACAATAAGAAACCATCAACACTAAAAGAAACCATCATCACTAAAAGAAACCATCATCACAATAAGAAACCATCATCACTAACAGAAACCATCATCACTAAAAGAAACCATCATCACAATAAGAAACCATCAACACTAAAAGAAACCATCATCACTAAAAGAAACCATCATCACAATAAGAAACCATCAACACTAAAAGAAACCATCAACACTAAAAGAAACCAACACTAAAAGAAACCATCATCACAATAAGAAACCATCATTACTAAAAGGAACCATCATCACTAAAAGAAACCATCATCACAATAAGAAACCATCATCGATTAAAAGAAACCATCATCACTAACAGAAACCATCATCACTAAAAGAAACCATCATCACAATAAGAAACCATCATCGATTAAAAGAAACCATCATCACTAAAAGAAACCATCATCACTAACAGAAACCATCATCACTAAAAGAAACCATCATCACAAACAGAAACCATCATCACTAACAGAAACCATCATCACTAACAGAAACCATCATCACTAAAAGAAACCATCATCACTAACAGAAACCATCATCACTAAAAGAAACCATCATCACAATAAGAAACCATCATCGATTAAAAGAAACCATCATCACTAAAAGAAACCATCATCACAAACAGAAACCACCATCACTAAAAGAAACCATCATCACTAAAAGAAACCATCATCACAATAAGAAACCATCATCACTATAAGGAACCATCACACTAACAGAAACCATCATCACTAAAATAAACCATCATCACTAAAAGAAACCATCATCACAAACAGAAACCATCATCACTAACAGAAACCATCATCACTAACAGAAACCATCATCACTAAAAGAAACCATCATCACTAACAGAAACCATCATCACTAAAAGAAACCATCATCACAATAAGAAACCATCATCGATTAAAAGAAACCATCATCACTAAAAGAAACCATCATCACTAAAAGAAACCATCATCACAATAAGAAACCATCATCACTAAAAGAAACCATCATCACAAACAGAAACCATCATCACTAAAAGAAACCATCATCACTAAAAGAAACCATCATCACAATAAGAAACCATCATCACTATAAGGAACCATCATCACTAAAAGAAACCATCAACACTAAAAGAAACCATCATCACAATAAGAAACCATCATCACAATAAGAAACCATCATCACTAAAAGAAACCATCATCACAAACAGAAACCACCATCACTAAAAGAAACCATCATCACTAAAAGAAACCATCATCACAATAAGAAACCATCATCACTATAAGGAACCATCACACTAACAGAAACCATCATCACTAAAATAAACCATCATCACTAAAAGAAACCATCATCACAAACAGAAACCATCATCACTAACAGAAACCATCATCACTAACAGAAACCATCATCACTAAAAGAAACCATCATCACTAACAGAAACCATCATCACTAAAAGAAACCATCATCACAATAAGAAACCATCATCGATTAAAAGAAACCATCATCACTAAAAGAAACCATCATCACTAAAAGAAACCATCATCACAATAAGAAACCATCATCACTAAAAGAAACCATCATCACAAACAGAAACCATCATCACTAAAAGAAACCATCATCACTAAAAGAAACCATCATCACAATAAGAAACCATCATCACTATAAGGAACCATCATCACTAAAAGAAACCATCAACACTAAAAGAAACCATCATCACAATAAGAAACCATCATCACAATAAGAAACCATCATCACAAAAAGAAACCATCATCACTAACAGAAACCATCATCACTAAAAGAAACCATCATCACAATAAGAAACCATCATCACTAACAGAAACCATCATCACAATAAGAAACCATCATCACTATAAGAAACCATCATCACTATAAGGAACCATCATCACTATAAGAAACCATCATCACTAACAGAAACCATCATCACTATAAGGAACCATCATCACTATAAGAAACCATCATCACTAACAGAAACCATCATCACTATAAGGAACCATCATCACTATAAGAAACCATCATCACTATAAGAAACCATGCAAAGACAGTGAACAAAAGTAGATGCAGAACGATGCGATTGGGTGTTGAAAAAACATTTAACAATATTGTTCAGTTTTAACATTATGACTGCATGAATGAGATATTTCTGATATATTGGCTATATGAGAAATGTTAGAAAACTAATGCAAATAAAAGTCATTTGTAGAAGTCTGTTACTTGAACTTTTTTTGTTGTTGTGACAGTTTTGTTCAGTAGCCAGCAGCTTGCAACAATCTGCAATCAATGTGCTTGTTTTCTATGTAAATAGCTTGCTGCTTTATGATAAGACTGTTTTCAAATCATTGCATGTGTCTCTTAATTTTCTTGTGTTTTGTTTGCTTCTATTTCTGTTTTATTGGTTGCCACAGATCTGTCTCTGCTTGTTTTTTGGCAGCGTGTTCAGCTTTCTAGTTATAGTCACCAAAATAAAATGTTGGCATTGTAGGTTTCTGCAAAAACACAGATACAATGAATCTCTATTCCTTTAATACATGACATATTCATATTTCAACATTTCTATATGGAGCATGTCAACATTTAAAGTGATGTAGTTCAGATGATATCTATATTAGCTGACTTTCTTCTTAGGAGGAGGGGTTGGGTGATTGGCTACAAACTTAGATGGAAAGGCATCAAAGCAGCAGAAAGCTCTGACGTTGGGACATCCATCCATTTTTATTCCTCACTTTTTCCGTTTTATTCTGGTGACTTGGTTGTTCTTGACCACTATACACTTTCAAAAACAAAAAGGCTGCTGTCCATGTTGTTATTAATACAGTGTCCAATGATGACGCCCAAATCCCATCAGCTATTCCCAGTGCAGTTTTTTTTCTTTCTTTCTACATCGAGCTCATGAGATATTTGGTGTTTTGATGATAATCTTAAAGATGTTACAATGCACAGAATGATATAATATCATAGTAGTTGACCTAAAATCACTGTTGACCCTTACCTTGTGCTTACACATCATTGTAATATAATGCTATTGAAGAACTAGTGAAGTATGTGAACAATAATTTATGATTGTACAGTACCAGTCAAAACTTTGGACACATTTTCTCATGTGATGTGAATGGGAAAGTGTGTCCAAAGTTTTGACTGGTACTGTATATGTATATATAACCATTAAGGAAAAGGTGAGTTCAGAACAGCATCTCTGTTCAGACTCAACAATATTTCAGCAGGGTGGAGGTGTGAACCCTTTGAAAATGAAGGACACCATCTTGAACATCACCTTACTGCCAAACAGAATAGGCAAATCATTTACAACTTCAGCTGGCTGGACAGAAACATTTCTATGAAGGTTTTTCTCACAAAGAATCTCTAAAAATCCATCTTTTTTACAGAAAGGAGAGCAGTATGTATTAAGATTTAATGTCCCTCTGAAGGCGTATCATCAAGGACTTTTATACTGCTTGCATTAGAGGTAAAGGGCTTTAGGGGAGGCGAGCTGGAGGGAAGGAACGTTATATAATTGTGACTATTCTGAATACATGACAGCAAGTTCACTAATTATTATGGAAGAATAGATTGGTGAAGCTACGTCTAGTAGAAGCAAGTGGCAGTAAGAACCGAGTGTGTATTTTCTGCTATAGATGAAGTGAAAGGGTTTTTTCATTCCTTGGATAACAACTGATGAGAGGCGTCTTGACGT
The DNA here is from genome assembly GCF_027409825.1 of Scomber japonicus. Lineage (NCBI taxonomy): Eukaryota > Metazoa > Chordata > Actinopteri > Scombriformes > Scombridae > Scomber > Scomber japonicus. The sequence goes on along the minus strand of NC_070587.1, from coordinate 25,170,797 downwards.
TTGCATTGCTATACATATGTATTTAGATGAGCGTTTGGCAGATCAATGCAAATGTTATAAACCGTTTCTCACCCACATCTTCAACTTCTCGTCATCAGAGTCGCCTGGCATCCACAGCAGGAAACTGAACTATTTTTTTTAGCAGCGTGTGAACTCGTCCAACAAGGTGTTAGAATGATTGTCTTGAGAGTCATCCCCATCTGTGTGATGCAATAATGTATTCTTGAGCGGTTGCCGTGGGTACGTATGTGGAGGAGTGAACACGATGTTGTAGAGTTTGCTGAGGAGTGATGAGTCAGATGGTGGCCAGTAGACAGAGCGCTGTGACTCAGCTCAGGTTGGTCCCTGTGCTCTGACCCATGCTGACCCCTCTGCTGTGAATTAGTTGTGCAGTCAGGAACACATTAGCTATGCAAAAAAAAAAAAAAAAAAAAAGGTTCTGACGATATGCCTTTTCCCCTTCCTCTCCCTTTTTTTTTTTAGAAGTGTTTCATATGCAGAGTGTAACAGAGTTTCCTGTATTAGCAGGCTCACTTTACACCAACTGTCATGTTTCTCTGCATTAAGTGATGTTTAAATATCAGTAACTGGCTACAGAATTGACATTAAACTGCAATAATCTTTAATTTTTAATCCTAAAAATTGATCAAAATGGGTTTGATCTTTGTTTAATTTTAAGCATGAGCTCAGTATTAGAAGAAGATGGAAAAAGTGGAAGCTACTTTTAGTAAAACATGAGAACATTAGTGTTCCCCTGTTGCTTTTGTAGGTGTTTCTGTGGAGATGTGTTTATGATGTGGAGGTGGTGGAATACCACAGTATAAAGTATAAATATTCCATTACAAGTCAAAGTACCCAAGTATTACCACAAAAATGCTCAGTTTATCAGGACACTGATAATGTAACAGAATGAACACCATTAGGATGTTACTGGTACTGTATAATGTTGATTCATTATTATTTCAAATGCATTACTGTGTGACTTAGATGCAGTATGACTTTAAATTGAATACATTTGAGTAAGTGTATAACCCACATTGTATTCTAGTAGTGTACATTATTGCTTTTGCTGCAATGTGTGCCATATTTGCTCATTAAGGATTCTGTAGATTACATTTCACACTCTACACCACATCATCAGATTGTATCATTTTAGAAAAGAGACCTGACTAAAAGTGACCAGCCATTTAGCCAATAGAATGTAGTTGACATGTAATGTTAAATGTAAATTGTAATTTTAATCAAATCCCTTCATGTGGTTCATACATAGCACCTAAGTCAGACCAGGTCTAAATGAAAGTACAGTATGATCTGAACATGTGGTACATCATGTTACTGCAGGGTTGGTTGACCGTGCTCAGCATCTCATTTTGGATTTGGACTTGCTTTGACGGCTCTGCCTGTCCTTTGGTTTCTTTTGGATTTGCTGAGTTTTACAGATGTCCATGTCACACTCAGTCTAAAACATTATGAGAGGACACTACTAACCAGTCATCAGTTGCCAACATCTCCATTTTTTTGCTACATATGCTAACTTTTATGCTATTTACAGTTTGCCCTGACTTTAAAACCCAGAAAGCATCCACAAAAGCTTAACAATGTTTGGCAAAGTTAATTGAATTATACACTTGATATATAGATTGAGCAAATCTGCCAATAAAAACAGTCTTGAAGCAACATCAGCTTCAAAGTGTATCTATCCAGTCTGGACACAGAAACAATGGAGATTTTAGTTGGCCATGTATATATTTTTATATATAGCTAACCATTTCCTGTGCTTTAAACTACAACATACTGTATGTTCTATGTGATGATGAGATTAAAGTAGGTGGATAGAAGCAGTTTGTAGGGTTTGGCTGTTGACTGCAGAGGTGGATTTGTGAATAGTACCTTAGTTGTTTTTGCTGTTTCCACTACGATTACACCAATCTAATCTATTTGTGCATGTGTGTGTGTGTTTGTGTGTGTGTGTGTGTGTGTATTCCTACAGAGTCCCCAGGCCCTGTCCACTGAGCAGGTGGACGAGGTTCCACTGTTTGGAGAGGCAATAGGCTCAGAGGGAGGAGCTCAAGCTTTCCTGTCTGAGATAAGTGAGGAAGACGTGGAGGTGCTTCGTCAGAGAGAGGAAGCCCTGCTGCAGATTGAAGTAAGAGCACTTACATCTGTTTAGCTTTATACCTCAGCACTTTCCACGTGAATCTCAAACCATCATTTCATGGTCACACTGTACAACCATTTTACTGCTGGGAGCCAGTGAGAGGCTTCCCAGGTGTAGCTGGAGATTGAGGCACCTTGCTTTAGGGCATAATGAGTAACAGACTGTTGCTCAACACTTGTCTTGACAAATAGAAGTCGGCAGAGGCTTCAACACTTGTCACGGTGAGTTTAGGTCGTACTAGATTCAGGTTAGAACAATAATGACCAGAATACGAGACGATGAGCACCTGGGCACAGATGCAGAACAGACCCTGCTTGATATTTGCCTGCGGCTCTCCTGTTTTGTATTTTGTCTGGAGTATTCTGCAGGTTAGCTACAACTGCAAGGTTAATCATGACTGTAAGCTGCTGCTGTTGGTTGAAAAAAAACAAAATACTTTTGTTTGCCACAGCAGATTCACACACATCACCACAAGTATTATAATAAGCATTAAAGCCCAATACTGGATTTTTGGGTCCGATACCAATATTGGGTATGAAAAAAAAAATCAGCTAATATCAATATATATCGGCTGATAATCTGACATACAGAGTGTATACATAAAGGCACATTTATTGCAATTGTCCCTCACATTTGGTGACCAAACACTTTCAACAAAGATATGCATGGAGGTACAGTTTAAGAATAAATGTGATTTTTATAAAATGCACTGAAACAGTAAACTTCGCTGGGAATTTACTATGTATATTAAACTTGAAAGAAGAAATGATCAAATGTACATAAAATGCAGCTTATATATCTTTTAGAAAATTGACACATAAAAACAGATACCAATATATCTGTGATAGGCCAATATTGGCTGATAACATCGTTTCATGATATATTGGTCAGACTCTAATAAACATTATATATTAAAAACCATTGTAAGAAACGTGTGATGCTGGTTATATATTACATATTTACCATACTATTATGGGCTGACTGTGGCCTTCATGTGTACTGTACAGCTCTATTAATGAATAGATCCAAACCAACAATGAATTGATTGACTAATGATTATTGTATGTGTATCCAAAGCCTTAAATATCTTTTTCACTCTTGTGTCACAAAGCTGCCTTGTTGTCCAAAAACCATTAAAAACACATCAGTCAAACACACTGTTGTGCTGGTTGACATGTTCCTTCATCACCATGAGTACTCACGCTGTAGTTTATTTTGACTCAATCCCACACACACCATTCTGCTGCCAGAAATGCTCACTGCAACACCAAGGACCTGATTTACTAAGATCCTAAATAAAGGTACTAAATTGTGTGCACAGGGCAATAGATTGCTTTTAGTTTTCATGTGTTTTGCAGGTGATCTACAAAGAATAACTGCGTAAATGAAAACTGGTTCAACAGGTGCAGACAGCAGTATTAAAATGAGGGTTTTGTGTCTGAATGGAGAGTTTGGACGAGCAGAAAGCTGCAAGCGCAAAATGAAATGTGATCAGGTTCTAGTGGAAGAGGTTAACTAATATATTAAAGAGCTAATATTACCAGCAAAACCCACATATGGGAGAGTATTTGTGACAAAGTCAATGTTGTTAGTAAAACCAAAAATATTCCACTCCAAAAATATTAACACAGGTGGAAAAAATCTGTCCTGTGTGTATTCTGTCATTGTGCCTCCGTCTCCCCAACAAATGCAGCATTTCCTCCTATTTGAGTATCATTTGATCCACCACTACATTGACCAGCTGTTTGAAGAAATTGCAAAGCCTTTTTTGGACATGAGATTATATATTATATGAGTTGTTTTACACACATGTACATAGTAAGTATGAATGAATTGACTCAGGGCTGGGTGCCATAGGATAAAGTAGTCAGAAAGACACATTGCTGGTGTTGGTTTTTTCATATGGTTTTATTTTTGAGAATAGAATAAAGAGCAACACAAGCATCATTATTGGGTTTGGGCCCCTGTAACCCCTCAGGCCCCTGAGTCTGTCCCCTTTAGGTTACTGTATATTTATTTAGTTTTGCAAGAGCATCATGAAGCAGAAGACATTATTTTCATGCTGTGAATAACATGTTGCATTTACCATGCTCCTACAAGCTGTCCCACTGCAGAAATAATATTTCACACATGTCCCAGAAGCCAAAAATGTATTCCCACCCATGTGTTCCCAGCCAGCAACCTTGTGATTATAAGCCTGTTTACCGATATTCTCTCAGGGCCACATTTACTAAGCTGCATGCACCTTGTGTCAGATGAGAAACTGTGTGTAAATCTGGCCTATAGTCTAACAACAAATGGAAAGCTCTGGCCATATACCTTTATGAAGAAGTAAGGTGTCTGAAACCTGAATTGAATACACACGCTCATACAAAAAAAGGACAGAAAAATGAAGAAAACAAACTAGGTGTTTGTTGTCTTCAAATATTGCCTCCCAGGAGCCCAACACATGCCAAGTGACTAGAAATTCAGACAGACTCTGTCTTCTTCTCCCACCCCCAAAAGCTTATTAGTATTTTGTCACAGTACCCCAATGCTGCTGCAGGATATTGAATGCTACCCAATTACTAAGGTGCTTATATAGACTTGTTTGTTCCTTTACCTGGGTAAAGTGTGTAAGGAATCATAATGTTTCCAGACTTTACTTTAAAAGTTGATGTGAAAGGACATACACCTCTGTCAGCTTCTGTATATAAAATACTGTACCTCTAATGTGATCCAGATCAGACTTTAGATAGAAAGTAGTTTTGATGCCATCGACAAACTTGAATGCACATATGGAAGATGCATTAAAAATAAGGTTTAAACCAGAGGGATCAACAAAGTTACTCTACACCTTTCCTCATTATTAAATGTCAAATTGTGTTTTGGTCCATGCACTCCAAAACAACACACTGAAGGGTTTCAGATCTGATGCCCCTGTCATCATCATTTGTCTGTGCTTTACAAAACTATTAAAAATCACTGTTGAAATATAACTGATGTATTATGCTAACACTATGGTTAAGGTGTGGTTAGTGTTAGGAAAATATGGTTTGGGTTAAACTGAATACTACTAAGGTTATTGGATATTTTTTGTCATGGCTACAAGAATTACCATGTGGTTAAGTTTAGGGGACGATAGATTTAAAAACAAAACAAACTATGTTGAAGTCTGAAGTGAATAAGCAAATATCTCTCGTCTTGAAGTCTGATGTTTTGCTACTAGGGCTGCTAGAAAGCCTCTTTCCATATGTTGTTCCTTCCTTCTGTCTTTCATTCACTGGTAAGGATTCTTTCACATTGGTTATAGTCACAAGTGAAGCTAGGGTGGGGCTAGAAAGTGCCAAGAAATGACCATGTTTGATTTGTTTTATTCACTTGTAGCTGTGTTACCCATCTAGTCCAATAGTGTGCTCAGTTCCCATAATGAAATCACCTAAAGCCTCTGGGAAAATCATAAAAGGTCATTATACTCTTTAAGAATCAAAGTGAAAATACCATTTAAAAAGTTATTAGCTGACATCAATTGTACTTATTTTGATGACTTGAAATAAGCAGCTGTCTCATGAGGATGCTACTACTGGGAGTTCATGATACTGGACACTTTTCCAATCATGGTTGGCTGGAAAAGTGATTTCAAAAGGCCTCCAGGATAAAGTTGTAGGAAGGCACGATTGAGGTGAAGGCCACAAAAAGATTTTGAAGGCTTTAGCGATCCTTCTGAGTACTGTTAAGCACATCAAGAAGTAGAAAGTGTGCAGCACCACAAACACGTAGTCTAGATCTGGCCATCTATCCATATTGGATGACTGAGCTAGGAGGACATTGATGGAAAGTGCCAAAGGCAACTTTGAAGGACTTTGAAGTTTGTATGGCTGGGACTGGTCAGTTTGCACATGTGACAACAATCTGACAAGCTTCAAGCAAAGCTGCTCTGTATGACACGGTGGTAAGAAAGGAGCATTTTGTGAAAACGTGCCACACTCAGTCACGTTTGAGCCTCGCCTGCAACACTGTCCATATACTACATGTATCATTATCATCAAAGAATAAAGGGTTAGGGTTAAGACACATCAAGGAAGAAAGAGTAGGAGAGCAAGAGGAAGCCATCACTACTAAGTTAGCTGCTAAGCTTAAGTAACTAGCATAAAAAGGAGTGTAAACATCTGTGGGATTTGTGAGAAAGTGGTTAAAAGTAGGAGAGCGCTAAGAGTGCTTGAGCAGAAATAGTGTATGTTTAAATGTATAGTTGGTAATTAGCCTGTTTAATGATAAACTAGCTTAATTACCAGGGTCAAGATGCAGAAACATTACCAATAACACACAAACTCTGGCAACTGGAAATGAGGCGTTACTATACTGTAATACATTTACAGCAGCATGTGACTTTAGTACTGCAATTCTGATTGGTTCAAAGAATGAATGGAGTAACACTGAGGAGTTAAATGGGCTGGTAAACACTGGTAATCAGATTTTTAATATCTAATTGTTAAATGGGTGAAAATGTATTTAAACCATATGTACCTATATATATTTGATAGCCCCCCAGTTTTTGACAATACTCACATGAACTCTATAGCAGTTGGTCCAATGTCTGTAGCTTCTTTTGTTACTGAACTATAAGCCTGCACCAAAGGTTCAAAGGTCAGTATTTCAAAGCAGGAGCTATGTACAATCTTCATACTGACTGTATGTTACTCTCCAGGTTGAGACCTTTCCAACAGTATATTTGATTTAGCTCTATGACAATGTTTTAATTTTGTTATTTCATGGACACAAACCCTCCCAGACCTAACAGATCCAATATGAAATGAAGCTTTTTGTTGATGTATTTTTTTCTTCGTTAGTGGAAATAGTGACCAAAATGTGTCACCTTTAGACCTGAAGTGTTTGGATTAGGTAGTGTTAGGGTCTGTTCTAAACCGCATACTTTCCTACTACTCGTACTAACTCTGACGTCATTTAAAGTATGTAGTGTGTTTCAACTGCGTAGTATGTGATTTAGAGTTAGCTACAGTATGTTCGCTTCCCGTTTTAAAAATAAAAGCACCAATTCTATCGTTAATAGTTTTCTTAATAATAAAAGGCAACAGGTGAAATGACAGGAAGTGCGTTACTCACTATGGCTAACTTGAGTGGCTCCGAATTCTCAGGAACACAACTTTAAACAGGTGTTATTTGGACAAATTAGCGTCACATTGTGGATCTAAAGGGCTACTTTACTTTCTTCCTAAAAAGTTAGAAATGTGGATAAAGTGGTATATATACAGAGTTAGAGCTAAAATGAAATCAGCTTCAGCCTGATGATTTCAGCTCGGGTAGGAACCAAATGCATTGTGGGTTATCGTGTAGTTTACTACAGTGTAAACAGTCTGCTTACTATCTGGTCCTTTAGTGTGTAGGATGGAAGTATGTAGTATGTAGTATGTGGTTTCGAACACAGCCTTAGTCAATGCAAGCGTGCAATTTAAAATCATTTTACAGAGTCAATCAATCAATTTACTTTGAATACATTTTGTGCTGTGGCTCACGAGGTAAAGCGGTTACATAATCCTGAATTGCTTCCAATGGCTGCACTAACAGTGTATGAATGTGTGTGAATGGTTAGTTTCCTCCTGATGAGCAGGTTGGCACGCTGTGTGTCAGCCCCTGTCATCAGTGTATGAATATGTGTGAATGTGACATGTAGTGTAAAAACGCTTTGAGTGGTCAAAAAGATTAGAAAAGCTCTACAGTCCATTTACCATTCATACAGTATATTGGGCCTTCAAAGTGCCCTAGTAATAGTTTTAAAATGGAATATAAAAGTTGAGATTAAATGTTGACTCTACAAAGGAAATATAGGCTATGCTGTGCAAATGAAGAAATGAAGTGCATGAAATAAATGAAGGTGACAAGAGATAAAAGACAGAAATATGACATATGCATAAATAATTAAACTATGTCACAGTGGAGGTTGAATGCAATGCACATCTAAAGTCCAGTTTGATGAAATATATGAAAGTGACAAGTGCAGGGATGAAATGAGGGATGTGAAATGTAAAGTCCAGTTTGATAACCTATCTTTATCCTGTTTATATGGCTACAGTACAACATTTGATACACACATACACACAATGTTGGAGCGCTTTATTGGATGAACTGGCTCGATATTAACTGAGGACTGTGTTTTAACAGAAATGATTTCACATTAAATATCTTCAACTACATATTCTTGGAAATGTAAAATTAAATGAGCAACTTCACATTTTACAATCACAGGCTGTAAAACTGCTTCTCCTAACAGAGATAGTGGTGTTTAGATTTGGGTTGTGGCTGACTGGCAGCAAGTTGAAATGGAATGAAGCCCACTGATGGCAGTCAAGCCAAAACCAGAGTCAGATATACCACATGCACTTGCTGAGCATTCACCATAACATTAACCTATCATATTGTAGAGTTATCAAAAACACTTTCATGTGTCATGTTGAGAAATATTAAATATATCATTAAAAGAAAATTTAAAAAAAAGATTTTTCCTAAAATATGCCAATTAATCAACTAGGTTATATTTTGTATACATGGTATGAGTTCATAACATTTGGAGTTAAGTTGTGTCTTGTATTTTCTACATCTCTCATATATTTTTGTGATTTACACATAACTGCACAATGCAGGCAAGTGCTGAATTGAGTTCTTTCATGCTTATATTACATTTGTAACTGATTTCAAATATCTTCTGTTAATTATATATAATATCTGTGTAACCATTGCAAGCAGAACACTGATCGCCCAAAGAGAGAGAAGAGCCATGAGTGAAGGGGGTCGTGAGGGAATTTCCCAGCAAATTTGATACTTGGAACAATGCTGAATGCCAATGGACGATGACTTGACTGGGTTTTTGCCCTCATGTGCAGTAGTTGGTTACTTGGGGGTGTGGTGATATGGTATTGTAAAGGTTAATTGAAGTTAAAAACAGAATGTAGGTGCAGAGATATACTCAAGAACAGAAGAAGACAGTTTTGGGAGTGGGATATGATATGTGAAAGTGAGGGGACATGCAAACCAGGTTTGTGGGCTAAAAACAGGAAATACTGTAACCAGGGATGTGTTTTGGCATGTCTAACTGTGTGTGTGTGTGTGTGTGTGTGTGTGTGTGTGTGTGTGTGTGTGTGTGTGTGTGTGTGTGTGTGTGTGTGTGTGTGTGTGTGTGTGTGTGTGTGTGTGTGTGTGTGTGTGTGTGTGTGTGTGTGTGTGTGTGTATAGTTCTTTTCTATTTGAAAAACGAGATCTCAATGTTATAAATCTTCTAAAGCCTCATTTTGGCACGAGTAAAATACAATACAGGCATGAAATCCACGACAAGTCATGTAGCAGTTCAAGTCAGAAATAACAAATGAGGAAAAAAAACAATAAAGCTTCTGTGCTATGAAGTCATGACTGACAAAAAACCGTGCAGGTAAGAAAGATATTCCAACTGAAATACATTAGTCGTGCTGAAAAAAAAGGAAAATTGTTGTCCATGTGCATGAATCTAGAGATAATATTTTGTGAGGTAGGTCTGCAGTCAACACATGCTAATTTTAAAATCTTTGAATAATTAACATATGTACTTTCCTGTGGACACTAGTTTTGATGCTGACTGTCTTGACAACACTCTCTAATGTCTGGGCTTTATTGAACCTTCTTCCCTGTTTGTTTCGAAATCTGCTGATGAAACTTTTCAGACCATATTGTACAACTCCATCAGCTGTCTCGCAAACCATATGGCAGAATCAAAGCAGACAAGGAACCTGACACATGGTGCCGCAGTCTGCTTTTAAAATGACAAGCTTCCACGTCAGCAGTCCAGCTTTTGGACTGGAGTATGCCATCCGATGGTTTTGAAGACTAATGATAATGTTTTAGAAGCACTTTGCAGCATAATGAAGATGTATCTCCGTGCCCAGTAGGAGCTGTCTGAACTTCATCAACGTTTCAAATCAGCTAATCCCACCGCAGGAGCCACGATTGAATAGAAGCAGGAGGGAGAAAGGAAAAAAAAAAAAAGGAAGAGCATCAATCTATCCCTGCGGAGTGACACAAAGAGATGCGGCACAAATGACAGCTTCATTTCAGCGCAGTAGCCGAGATGGGCAAGTCAGATGATTGGTGTTCAGACAGGGTCGTCTGGCCCGAGCTTTAGTCATAGCACTATGGATAAATGTCATAGTCGGTGCTCAGGCAGGGGCTGAGGGGCTTGACGTTGTTCCTCTGGGGAGAGTGATAGTATCTGACAATGTGCTTTTTCACCTCCATACCACTCTCCTCACCTCCAAACACCTCCTCCCTTCACATCCCTCCATTCCACTACCTCAGCAGTGTTTGTTAAGAGTCCCAACGGGCCTCACTTTTCCTTCACCGACCCAACTCCCAAAGGACCAAGAGAGCCTGTAGTGTCTGTCAATGTTATCTGTCCTCCTCTATCGGTCTAAGAAGGGTCTGAGGTGCTTCTCAGGTTAATTTCGCCCTCCTCAGAGACTGTATGTATTTGTGGAGCTCTGCCAAAGCTTCCTTGATACAGCTGGGTTGGCGAGTCATGGTGCAGTGAGTAACGTTAGTCTCTGTGGGGTTTACAAAGCCTTTCCACACTCATGCCTCACTACATTACTGTAGGTGTGTTCTGAAAGTCCTCTCCAAGACCAGTCCAGAGCTCTGTTCTTACAGTAGTACATGGAGTTAGTTTGGTTTGGCTGTTTTTAACCAAAACTTTATTTTTTTTCCAATTCTCCAAAGCAAGCTATAAAATCACATAGATTCAAGATTCAAGAATTGTATTGTCACATGAATAAAACACACAGCGGTTCAGACAATGCTATGGAATTCTTATTCTGCTGTTCTCCCTTACAAATGACAAAAAGACACACTCAACAATAATAGATCAGAATAAAAAAGATAAACCTAAGAAGATAAAAATTAAGATAGATAAAATAATCAAATTAAATAGGCAAGAGAAGTGCAGAATAAACTTTATAAAGTGACCGAGTTAACTTCACTTAGTTAACTTTATGACTCTTGGTAATGCAACAAATCACAATTGTCAAAACTCAGATGTAAAACATAAAACGGGTTCAGGACTTGTTGGCTGATACAGAACATACTGTACATGACAATCAGCCAAACAATCAAAGTTGTAAAATCTATTAAAATGGGGTTCTGTATTTAGTTTGTTTGCTCCTATCAGTACATATGTTGACATTGGTTGAGCGTTACTTTCTCCCTGGAACCCTGACAACCTTCTCTATCCAGTCATACATGGATATTTGTACTGTATTTAAAACCTCTTGACATTGATGATAAATGACACATCTACAGCATGCAAATTATTGGCATTCTTAAAATGCTTAACTTGTCCTGGAACATTTTAATTTAATTTTAATACAATTAAAAATATCATCAGCAAAAACATCACAAGGTTCAAAAAGCGCCAAATTTGAAATTTGAGGATAAGGATAAATTTATTGATCCCACAGTGGGGAAAATTAATTGCTACAGAAGCTCAAAAAATAGTGATATAGAAAAAAAAACAAATACTTACAGTGCCAGTCAAAACTTTAGACACCCCTTCCCACAGTGTTTTTTTAGAGCTATTTGACTATTGAACACTGGACTCTCCTCCCTGAGCTATACTTATCTCCACATATACATGAGAAGTACAAAGACACATTCAAGTCAGTTATCTGTTGATTTATGGTTCTTCATTTTTGTATCCAGTGGATTCTTTATAGGTTGAATTGATTCATTACAGTTGTCCACACTGGTCACATGTCCGTTTTCTTATGTACCATGTGACCTGATGCTGTGTGTAGCATAGGGCCACACCAACCAATGTATGACCAGAATTGAATCCAAGAGTAATGAACATTTCTTTAAATTGTTGTTGATAAATTGATGTAGCTGGTTTAAAATGAACAAAATAATTGTATCCATCTAATAAGTTAGCCTGCATTCATGATTTTCAAACCAGGGTTATAATCAGTTTAGAGCTCCCTCAGGGGACCGCTCATTGAATGTTAGACATATCATCCTTGAGTATCTTTACATCATTCTGCATGTTCTGGCAAGAGCTAGAAGTCAGAATATTAGTATCCAGCCTCTGCAGAACATTATGCACATTCAAATCCCCCCTTACACTGTCACCTCCCAGCTGCACTTTATATGCTTTGGCACAGGAGATCATTTCATCAAAAATGAATTCATAAAAAAAAAAAAAAACCTTAGGGCATAACAGAGGACAGCTTTCAAGGGGAATCTGAATACAACACCTGGCCCAATAGAGAGAGAGAACAAAAAAAAAAAGAAAAACAGCAAAGCGTGTTTGTCCTACCAATGTATCCTCAAGACAATATATTGAGAGAGTTTACCCTTTAGTGAAGACAGGTATAGTGGGAAACACCACAAGATAAATAGTTCCAGTAGACAAACAATAAGACTTTTACACCCTCAGCAGAAAAGATCTTAGAGAAAGTGGTTTCTTAGCAAACACATTTGTTATTAGCCCCAGCAATCAAAAGCATATTGATTTCCCTCTCTTTACACAGTGAAGCTAATAGTAAGATGGCAGATCACGTAGCGCTGGCTGGCTCCTTCAAGATAATGAGAATATCAGCCTTGTGTGAAATACAAATGCTGATATCCCACTCAAATTTGATTATCCATAAGCTCACTAATACAGGCATCAGGTTCCTACTAATGAGTGACACGATTCACACGCTAGATTTTCTCTTACACTTTGCCTTAATGCAACAATACACAGACAAGGAAATAATCAGCAGATTAAATGAAAGTGTTTCTAATGTACAGTGATACTGCTGTCAGAGTAATCATGCAAATAGATTTGTTGAAATGTAATTGAATATACATACGTAGATATATACATGTGCTGTGAAAGGAGACGAGGGGATGAAGGGATGTTGCGGTTATGTAGTGTGTGTGTCCATGCTACAACGGCCTGAGAGTAACCATGTTTAATTCATGAAGACTGTTACTTTTCCCTTGCAATGCAAAAACACTGAGTGGACAAAGATTTAATTAAATTTTAATTAAATTACAATAAAGTGACATGAAGTAATTAGAGGAAGTGACCTTTCTCTTTTTCTGCCTGATTGACTGTCACTGCTAAATAAACTACAGTTCATCCTGTTTCTGTTCTGTATAATGCTTAAAGTGAGACTGTACATTTTAGAAAGTTGGAGCAAATTAAAAAATTAGACAAATCATTGTGTAAATTAGCATGACTGACATAGCCACAAACAAGACAAAGAGTCTATAACCAGCACAGCTGTGTGAAGTATGCAGTTACAGCACTACTCTGTGGCACAATGGAAGTAACATCTACCATGTTCAGTATATTAGTACAGTTGAGGCTGATGGGAATGTTAATACCAAAGTATTGGACTATCAACATTAGGACCGAATGATGGCACTAAACAGTATCACTAAAGTAAATGGATTGTAATTATATAGCACTTTTTTTAGTCTTTTCAACCACTCAAAACACTTTTTCACTACGTAAGTATCTTGCCCAAGGACACATCAACATGTATACTGGAGGAGCCAGGAATCGTACCGCCCTGCTCTACCTCCTGAGCCACAGCTGCCCAGCCATTACAAGCATCCATGAGTTGGACATGAATGTGTGTAGAGAATTTCATGGCAACCCATCCAATATTTGTCAACACAATTAACCAAAAGCAAGTCAGGGGACCACTAAAGTCATTCATCCTCTTGGGGCTACGATTGTCTTTACATAGATTCATGGCAATCCATCCTGTAGATCTTTGAGATATTTCAGTCATGGACTAAAGTGGTGGATCTGCAGACTGAGAGCCTGGTTGGTGGCATGGCTGTAATGCTCATTGTACTGAAAACTGCAATAGATTGTTGGACAAACCATGAAGTTGTGCATCAAATTGCATGGTAATTAACCCAATAGCTGTCAAGACATTTCACTGGAACTGGCTCAACGAAGTGGAAACTAGCCATCATTAACGTTATAAATAACACCTGTGCTTTTCCTGCTTTGGCAAGTCAAAATACCTGGTGTGAAAAGGGTCTGTCAGGGCTCTGATTGGGCGCTGCACAGGTGATTTCACTTCTTTCAGATGATTAGACTTCTTCTCAGGACTGACTTCAGTAGACCTTTTGACTTGTCTCAGTAGGAAAAGCACAGGTGTTTCTACTAACACGATAGATGACTCTGTTCTCTTAAAGACTCCCAGTAAGTCATGACAGTAAGCCAGCATGAACACCAACCCTGGCACTTCACTGACATTGATAACAGACATTTTTCACAGCAGATATTTTGACATGTCAATGCTGAAAAAGCACAAATATATTTACCAAAATCAATGAAAGCTGAATCCCATTGAATTTATTGTCAAATGCCCTGGTATGACCCTGGTATGACCCTGGTATGACCCTGGTATGACTCTGGTACTCAGTTCACCAGTATGGCTTTTCTACACTTAAATGCAACTAGCCATTGTTAATGTCATGAGTTCACCTGTGCTTTTCCTGCTGTGAGGAAGTCAAAATGTCTGCTGTAAAAAAAAAAAAAAAAGTCTATTAACATCCTAATATTGTGAAATTAAAGAGGATACTCATCCAGGGGTGAGGGAGTGAGTGAACTACGCTGTACAGTAGATCTGTGAGAATGCATGAATACAGTATATTCCTGATATTATTCATAAATAGTGAACTCGCCTAATGAGTCATACTACAATTGTTGAAAACACAGACACTCAGAAAATTAGGGAATCCATCATCAAATAGTATTTGTGGAGTTTGCAGATGAGGATGAGTGAGTTTAATTTTACATCCAGACCTCACACAGATCCTGAACAGAGCTGTGAGAGTACCTGAAAACACCTGTGTGTGTGTGTGTGTGTGTGTGTGTGTGTGTGTGTGTGTGTGTGTGTGTGTGTGTGTGTGTGTGTGTGTGTGTGTGTGTGTGTGTGTGTGTGTGTGTGTGTGTGTGTGTGTGTGTGTGTGTAGGCCTTGAAGTCCTGATTGTGTTTGGGAGGATGCGTTATACTAGATTTGTGTCCCAATTACATGTGACGTAATGTACGAACTGAACTTTGAGAATTGAGTGTGTTCACGCTGGAAAAGTGAAAATATTAAATAGGTTTTTGTGTTGTAGCTGCACATTATTCTTCCACAATGCCATGCACAACAAAATTAGAGAACTTTATCACAGATGGAAATAAACAAAACAAACTGTGGATGATGATAAGAGCTTTAGGAACACTTTGGGAAAACAATAAATACATAAATAAATAAAAATTAAACCTGCAGTGCAGAACTTTAGCATATGAATCAACATCCGTTACATTCAAGCCCTTAAACGAGTTCATACAATGCTGATAAAACCCATCTCCCATCTTGGCTCTCTGAGACTTTCCACATTTTACATTACAACATCACAATGAATATTTTTATTTTCTCTTTGCCAAGTTTTCACTCTATAAGTTAGCATCTTAAAGTTTCAGTTTTAATGGACCAGAGTGTTTGACAGACATATTAACAAATCTCTGGACCAATACTGTGTCTGAAAAGCACAAGTTAGCTATTCAGTAACAGTAAGAGCAGTGAATGTCAACCGTCGCCTCCGTCCTTGTTATTTAGAAATCACAGAAGAGGAAGCAGGATGAGCCTCAGCAGACTGTAACGTGTGTCTCTAATATTTCCAGCGCTGGCCTCCTCGCTGCCCTTCAGGCCCTGCTGCTGGCATCACTGTTAGGTCCTTGGGCTACTGCCAGAGAGCAAACATGATTTCACATTTATAAACCATTTATTCAGTAAGGGCAAAAAAGAAATGTCTCACATGCAGTCGGTGTGGGAGGAATGTCATCCTTCTTTTTTTTTTTTCCTCCCCCCCGAAGTAAGCATGCAAGCAAATCTGCTTAATGTTTTTTTTTTTTTTCTGCTGTTGCAGTGACACTGTGTCCTGTTGCCCAATGCCTTTGGGCTCAGGGCGGGTGTGGTGTGGAGGGTTGAGGGGGATGAAGGGGAGGGGGGGGGTAATTTCATATCAGCATTAAGCACACTTATCAACGAGAGTGAGAGCGCTCAGAGCGGAGTGGAGGAGGAGGAGGAATGAGTGAGAGAGAACAGCAGATAAATGTATTTGTCCTTTGTCCGAGCCACTTGGATCATCTGTATCTTGCCATAACAAAAATTTCTTGCAATCATTTCCCAAGATTAAAAATCTATTATTACTATAATCTATATCTATGAAGCCTTCCCATACCTGACTGATACATTGTGTCCACATTTCAAATCAGAAAAACTATTCCTTCTATCAAATCAGTATAGACATGATTGATCAGATGGATCAGATTAGGATGAATGTGAGGTGAAAAGTATGCACATTTCTTTAAGGCTTGCATTTAGTCACATTTATATGACCACTTTTTAATTGTATATTAAATAATGAATATTAAAATAATGGTAATTATTTATGAACACCCATCAACAAACAAACAACAGTTGGCTGATTGATGTGACTTCCAGCTGTTGGGCTAAATTGATTCTCTGTGGATGATTCCCACATGCAAATATCATGACAGTGTGATAGAGCACAAAATATGACATGAAAGATCATTCAAACAGACACTCAACAGAAGGTACGCACCAAAAAAAGCAAAGCAATTACAGCCGTGCTAATTCAGTACGTTAAAAGAAAGAAGTAACAGCGTGTGTGTGGGGGGTGGGGGGTGGGGGGTGCAATATGAACAAACAGGAAGAGATATATGTTTTGATATCGGGCAAAAGGTTGGTTTTCACTCCAAGAGCAATGTAGCTGAGCTCTAATTCACTGATATGAATAATGTCTATCACATTACAAGCAAAAAACCTTGTGCAGAATTCCACAGATTTTTATTCTGGATCACTGCTGAAAACTGTAAAAAGGTCAGCACATTCCATTTGGGTCTATTTATGAGATACGACTAAGTCAAACTACAGTTGACCTTATTGTTGACTGTCCATTGTTTCACTAAAGCTTGTGTTGTTCTCAGAAAATACTCAGAATATTGTCTGAGTTTGGAAAAGAAATGAAATGTGAAAATACATAAAACATTTAGTGGACTGCACAGAAACCCTCAAGGCGACCGCTGAAAGAGGCAAGAAGATATTTCATCTTTTTATTTCTCCAAACACAAAAGCATTACAGAGGTCAAGTGCTAAATCACAAGTTCACCTTATAGTCTGGCTCTCTTCAGGTTACCTTATGTTGGTCATACTGGATAACCAGTATCACCAAACTGCTTGTCAACTGGCTCAGTCAACTTTTCTAGCTATGAGAGCATTCATTCAAGAGGCTGGGTTATTAATGACATCATAGGAACCATGAACATAATGGACAAACTCTGAATATGTCATGCACATACAGTATAGTTAAAGCCTGTTGAGGTCTATCTGCATTGATGGGAGCTAATCACATGTGTATTATTCTTCTAATGGAAGACAACACAGGGTTTAGTTTTTATTTGATCATCACAAAGTCACCTGATCCTGCTCTGGGCTGCAATGATAGAATCAGAGTGTAAAATCATCCACATTACAGCTATCACTGCAGGGATGACAGACAGGTTGCGCAATTATAACGCAGCATTATGTGCTGAGTGATGTAATCTATCACTCTATTGGTTAGAAGCTCTGTTTGAAAACAGAAACAATATAATCTTTCTACTCAGCTCATTTTCTACTGACTCAGGATTCATGTCAATGTTGAGATCCTGTAGGAATGATGACTTTTTTTTTTTTTTTTTTTCAAGTGATCTGATTGGCCAGTGGTCAGGCAGGTGATAGATTTTAATCCAATCCTCTGAAGTGAACCTGCTCTGGAGGAGGTTATATTGTACCAGACACTGTGAGTTAAACCCAAAGGTAGCTAGCTAAGCCACTAATCCTGCTTTCTAGGAGAGAGGCCCCTGGGAACCTGAAGGTACTGAGGACAAAATAAAAGGAAAATGGGTCACAGGAAAACATATATTGGTCAAGCAGAAAATATATATTGAAAGCTTTTATTAATTCTAAGTTTATTTATCTAAGTTTATGACATCACAATACCTTTGGACCAGATGCTTAGAATTTGTAGCAAAACACATTTAAACACACATTTAAACTTGTTTCAGCCATGATTCCACTTCCCATTTTATTTTCAGACTCAGTGAGGTTGACATTTTAAATCAGCATGCCCAATTTTTTTGTGGTTTATTTAGTTCATATATCTCCAATTAATCTCATAATGCACTTTTTAACATCAATAAATTGCCACTATTCATGATGGAAATTAGGAGTGTGGGCAGATTCTGACCCAAAGTGGTACAAGGTGTGTTTAATGACTAGACAGAATGCAAATTCATTCAAATAGAAGAAGATAGAGTGATAGAGGGAACAGTTTAGAGGTGTACACTATCAAAGGTTAATGAAGTTTGTA
The DNA here is from genome assembly GCF_027409825.1 of Scomber japonicus. Taxonomy (NCBI): domain Eukaryota; kingdom Metazoa; phylum Chordata; class Actinopteri; order Scombriformes; family Scombridae; genus Scomber; species Scomber japonicus. The sequence continues at coordinate 25,152,192 of NC_070587.1, read as the reverse complement.
TGCTCCCATTGAAGCATGTTAACAAGTCATGTTTTGATGTTTCCTTTTCAGTTAAATACGGATGCCTCTAGGTCTCTATGAAAGGAAAATATAAAGCAATGCTCAATGTGAAGGTGAGCTGAGGTTACTTTTCTATCTAATATGCTGCTGAGGTTTCATAACAGTGAACGAACTGAATGCAACAAAATCATAAACTGCATCAGTAATCTGGCCACTTCTCCTGTGGCCCACATGGCTGCTTCATATGTAGTGGAGGCGGAGGTGATGAAGAGGAGCATCTTTCTCAGGATGAAGTGTTCACTCGCTGTTGCGAAGGAGGCGCTGGAGTCTTTTGTTTTGACTCAGCGCCTCCCCGTTGAGAGGATCGCTCATCATCTGAATACAAGAATAAAGCCAGCGTGTGTATGTATCTACAGCATCTAGATGAGTGCGGTCGGAAAACACTCGTCTGCGTGCGATTTAGCCTGATAAGATGTCTGGATCCTTACATGAAAAGGTTGCTTTGTACAGCTTGAGACTTGAGTTCATCCAGGCTGCAGACACATCTATATATCCAGGGGTTGGATACTTCTCTGCACATAGTAAAGAAATAGTTTCCCCTCCCTCGCTGGGGGGGCTATGGATTCACTAGTATGCAACGGGGGAAACAGAGGAGACTTGAAATGACAAGCGTGTTGACAGGGAATGATGACTAACGTGTCTGTGGAGAGCGGATACGTCACCAAACACTGCCTGATCACAACTGACATGACACAACCAAGTTGATGTGCTCCTGAAACCACACTACACCTGAGATACACAACGACATACACACCACACTACACCTGAGATACACAACAACATACACACCACACTACACCTGAGATACACAACAACATACACACCACGCTACACCTGAGATACACAACAACATACACACCACACTACACCTGAGATACACAACAACATACACACCAGACTACTGCTGCATTGCTACTACTGTGAAACTTTTCACTAGCTATTACACCAATGTACATGAGAGTGGTGCGTGTGTGTGTCATAGAAACTGGGCCTTGCACTTGATATTACAGTTTGGTGATAGCACAATGTATTATGGAAGTTATATCTTTGGAATGTCCTATTCCCTCACTTAGTGGACAATACAATACCACCTGTTTTTTTTGTTTTTTTTGTAATCTCGCCTTTTGTTTCCCCGATGGACATAGTTTTATTAACCTTCTTGTCGTCCTCTCGGGTCAAATTGACCCCGTCTGTTTTGACTCTTCCTTCCTTCCTTCCTTCCTTCCTTCCTTCCTTCCTTCCTTCCTTCCGTCCTTCTTTCCTTCCCTCCTCCCTTCCTTCCTTCCGTCCTTCTTTCCTTCCCTCCTCCCTTTCTTCTTTCCTTTCTTTCCTTCTGTTCTTCTGTCCTTCTTTCCTTCCTTCCTTCCTTTCCTTCTGTCCTTCTTTCCTTCCCTTCCTCCCTTCTGTCCTTCTTTCCTTCCCTCCTCCCTTCATTCCTTTTTTCCTTCCCTCCTTCCTTCCTTCCCTCCTCCCTTCCTTCTTTCCTTTCTTTCCTTCTGTTCTTCTGTCCTTCTTTCCTTCCTTCCTTCCTTTCCTTCCACCCTTCTTTCTGTCCTTCTTTCCTTCCCTTCCTCCCTTCTGTCCTTCTTTCCTTCCCTCCTCCCTTCATTCCTTCTTTCCTTCCCTCCTTCCTTCCTTCTTTCCTTCCTTCTTTTTTTTCCTTCCTCCTTTCTGTCCTTCCTACCTTCCTCTCTTCCCCCCTTCCTCCCTTCCTTCCTTTCTTCCTCCTTTCTTTCCTTCCTTCCTTACTTCCTTCCTTGACTCAAGGACAACAGGAGGGTTAAAAGTCATACCCCTTAATCTTAAACTCATAACTCTGTCAAACCAGAACGCAGCAACATCACACACTCTGTAAGAATCAGCAGAACCTCTGTGATGTGTTTAGAATAAGCATCAGTAAATCCACTTTGAAATCTTAGGGGGAAAGATGTTCCTTATGACATGAGATCTCAGTTCGAAATCATGACATTTATGACTTTTTTCCTCCAGTGAAAGTAAGCCAGTCAATATGTTATACAGCTACAGTGAATAAAAAGGAAGAGAAGTCAGCGTGTAACTGTGGAGCATATTCACCATCACCACATGATTTAAATGTTGGTGTCATGTTGGCTGATAAAGAGCTATTATAATCAGCAAAACAAAACATGAAATAAGTGATGAAGTCAGTGGGGTTTCTGTGATTTGTTAGTTCAGCACTATCAATAAATGTTTTGACATTACTGAGACTCACAATGTCCCATTAACATGCTTCTAAAAGCTCTGAATCCCTGACAGTCTATTCTATCTATCTAATACATGTATGTTTGTGCTGGATTGAAAACATCTGGGCATGAAGACAAATCATTTCAAAGTTTATATTTGCATTTTTATTATTATTTTCCATCAAAAGTCTCCCATATTAATACACTGTAGTATCTTAATGGTTACTGTGCATGCTACATAACCACAATGTGCACCAAAGTAACCATCAGAGACCTTTGTTGGTTATCATTCCCATCTCAATGTGTCCTTGTTTCCTGTCTGCCACTGAACACATGATCAAATACAGGCAAAGAAATGCTGAATAATGTTCTTCACTCTTAAAATTCTTATTACTGAAACAATATTTGAAACCCACACTGAGACCTTCAGGGCTATCAGAGTCTTCAAACTTAAGTACATTTACATAAAGTTCTATTCTTAGAGTGTTTAGTCAACAGTGTGATCTGAGATCCAGAAAACACTGATCCTACAATTCCAATAATGCAAATCACCATGTATATAGATAGATAGATAGATAGATAGATAGACAGATAGATAGATAGACAGATGTGTATGTGTGTATATATATATACATATAGATAGACAGATGTGTATGTGTTATGTTTAATTGCTAAATATTCTAATTTTGGGTTTATTACTCACAATAAATGTGGACCTTCTCAACCCTAGAGTTGGTATCTCAGAGTTGAGAAAGATTCATAGTGTCGATGCTGATATATTTTTCAAATATTATAATGTAATTATATTTTAAGACATTTAGATTAAATGTTAAGTATGCCATTCTGCATTTGACATAACTGGCATTGCTACAAGTGCTCATGAGTCTTCACTGCTAAAATGAGAATCATAAGACATTTTAATTTTGATATATAAAAACATTCTCAACACATAAAACAGTTCCTGATTTAAATGTGAAATTGATGAGTGAACCAGCATCAGTGTAAACAGATAGTAGTCACATGAACGGACAGCGCAGGGTGACGAGTGCTTGCGGGAGGTTGATCACAGTCAGATCACGTTCAGAGTCCAGAGGAGTTGTCAGTTATGGTTTGGGAATGCACTGAGAGACTCCTCTCTCTCTCTCTCTCTCTCTCTCTCTCCCCCCCCCCCCTCTCTCTCTCTCTCCCTGCAAAGTCTCGCTCTGATTGCTACGCTCTCATTTGGCCAAAAAAAGCAAACTAAGTGGGAGAGAGCACTTGAAGAGATCCAAGTAACTTCTCTGAGCGGACAAGGTGTGAAAACGCCTTAAATCTCCCAGATGCCTCTTCAGGAGGTCGTGCTGTCTATCAGCGCTTTCCTTTCCTCGTGGCTGACTCGCATACTTAATCAGCTCTTATTACTGAAGCCGCTTCACCTTTTTAAAGAGGGCTGATGGTAAGCGCTTCGCTGTGCCACACTCCCCTCTGCAGGCACCAGAGGAGACCTCCACGCACTGTAAGACTGAAAGACATGTGAGCACGTATGCAGCTGGCCCTCTATAAAAACTGCCATCTTTTTTTGGACGTGACCCTCGCTGAGAGAATCACGCCCCCTATGCGACATATTCTCCAATCCCACGCTGCTCACTGTCACATAGCGGATTGTAAATCACCTTCATCTGGCTGATATCCTGGAAGGTATCATACTGTGCTGAGCAAATATTACTCTTAATAAAGAAAATGTTCAAGATGCAAGCAGAAGAAAGTAATCACACAGCAGGGATGCTCATTGAATCTATGTGGATGACTGTAGTGGATGAAAGTAGCAGGAAAGAGGAGGGTTTTTTTTTCTGCTCATCTTCTATCAGACCATCTTCAATCTCTCCCACATGTGTTCATATCAGCTAATATCACACAGATCCTCATGGCTGGAGAATGTGTGGAATGCAGTACTGGTGACTGAGGTGTCAATCAAATGCAGCAGCAGACTTGTTTCTCTGACTTTCTTTCTTTTCTTTTTTTTTTTTTTTTATCTCAGCCTCAAGTTTAATTGTGTTTTTGCTTGTCTGTGCAGTTGCCCCGGTGTCAGATAGAACAGCTGTCTGAATCGCAGTCTGACATTTTAGTCTCGTGAAAATATACAGACCCCTCGGAGCCTTTTATTTGTTCAAGCATGTTCTTTTCATCAGTCGCACACAATAATAACAACAGCAACAGTGGCGCGGATTGACAGGAAGCAGTCAGAGGTGAGCTGCAGCATTCAGTAGGCTGACTCATTGGCTTTCGTAAAGATTTGTCGGAATGTGACAAAAAAAAAAGTCGGTGACGCTTTATTGATTCCTGTAGAAGTGTTGTTTTTTTTTGCATACCTTCTTACCTGGTGAGGTCAGGGTCAGCTACAGAGCACTGACCTCTGGAGCTGGACCAGATTCAAGGTGAATCAGTCACAAAATGTCCTTTTCCTTGCCGTGCTTTTTCCTGACTTTGATGAAAAACATGACTGTGAACTTACCTACAGCACTAATGCTGTGTTCATACCATGTAGTTTAACAGCTGGAACCACATACAAATTGTGTATATATATTTTTTTTTAGTTTGATCGATTGTATTAATGTAATTTGTTTGTTTTTTTGACATTTTTGTACTTCCATAGTTATTCTAAATAAGTGAGAAATCTGTCAAAATATCCTCTGACCCAGAATGGCAACTAAGAGACTGACATGAATGTTGGCTTCTGGGTCAATGAGGTTTTTTGTGTCCATGTGGTTTAGTCCAATTTAAAGGGTTAAAATGTGAAAATAAACATATGATTAACTTCCACACATTCTTGTGGACCCAGCATCAAATGTCTGCTTTTAATCCATTTTGAGAGAATATCTAAGTGGTGTAACCATAAAAACTTTGTACCAAATAATTCAACTTGATTAAATAGTCAATAAAACAGCATATCAACTAGTTTGGCATGATCTTACATTATAACTTTTATATTAAATAAAGCTAATGGAATACTATTGTTCTAAATATTACATTTAATCTGGAGAATCATGGAGATCAGGTGGATAAAATATTTAATATGTATCATTCTTTTGTGGTTACACCATTTGACATTTTCAGGAGCAATTTTACTTTTGGTAAAAAAATGGTGCAATTGTCATTTTAAATCACATAAAACCAACAAAAATACTAAATGTACATTTGAACAAACCTGATGCTGCTTTTAAGACTATTTCTTAAAGATATTTTTCAATTGCTCATCTTGCCAACCTTTATTTGTCAGCAACCCTTCTGTTAATTACAGTCAGACCAACATGACCTGATATTAGTGACATGACATGTATTGTAATGTGTGCCAGAAAACTGGTACACACTGTAAGTTGTTTATCACTAAAGCCAGAAGAGAAAAGGTGGGACAGCAGGATGAGCTTTTTTTGACTACAGGAGACTTTAAACACTGAAGATGTCCACAACACCAACTCTTATCATCATTAACACTTTTACTCATTTCAACTAGTTAAGAGATTTTCTCTTGGAGGTTTATAGAAGGATATTTGACAGTGCTTTGACACCTAACCTCTTCTGTATAGACAACAGTAGTACTGATGGTTAACAGCATGTCTACATCCAATTACCACTAACTTTACATGTCATACGGATTATGCACAGGACCAATATCCAGCAAGTTACTCCTGGCTGGAAATGAGTCCAGCACATAACCCCTGTGAACATCATTACATTTCAGTTTGTGTAATGATTCAAACAAACAACATATATATGTATGTAAGACTAACTAGCCTTATATTTATATTTACTCTGTAAAGACCTTAGAGTGGTATCCATCTTCTCATCTAACTCTTGTCCAATATTCACTCTCTTAGTTCTATTTTTGCTCTCTGCCAACTCCTGAGGGAAATATCTGACTCTTTAGCTGCTAAATGCTCCACTATGTTCACCAGCTAGTTGCTAACAGTGTTTGCTTTCAGTTTGGTGCTGAGTAGGTAGTGTACAATGGATTATCTGAAAACAAAGCTATAAGAGTGCTGAGAGTGAAGCAAAACAGCCAAAGAATGAGCTGAAGCTTGCTATAGAGCTGCAGAATAGGATGATATTTCTCTGTAGGGACTCATTACACATTGTCATTGTGGCCAAAAAGACACTGTCCCCCTATAATGTCATTAATCATGACACTTAAGCAATAGCAAAGTTTGAATCCTTGCACAGGTTCATGTAGCACTGATGATGGAGGGTGACATCACCATAATTGCCCAATGAATGAGTTGCCTATCCATATGACTTCAGCAACCAATCAACAACCAATGTGCCATGTTGTTTCTTTGCTCTGGAGCAAAGGTGTACAAGCAATCCAATGACTTTGCCTACTTTCATTGTACCTGCTCAGCTTCACACAGGAACTGAGGCAGAAACTATCATACCATACTCGCCCTGAGTGATAAGAAAACCTCCTGTAATAAAGCGGTTGTTGGAAACATAATAGAAAAATCTTCAGTCCTGGTTCCCGGCCCAGCGTCGGTATCCAGTGGCTGGTAGATTGGCCATGAACAGAATTTAAAGCCCATGAAATATGGAAAAGGGCACAGTGTTGGCCTGAAGCCTGGCCACCCACTCAGGCCTCAGGCAGGGGTCCCAACCCATCACATCTCTGCCTTCTCTCTCGCTCCCTGTGTGTCACTCTGCTTATTCACCTCTACACACTATTTGCTAAATTGGTTACACACTGTTCTGCCATTATGACGAAATGAGCCCTGATTGCCCACTGCTTTGCCAGGTAAAATAAATGTGTTATTCTATTACAGCATGATAGACAGGGTTTGCCCAAAGATAAATGCAAAAAAAAAAAAAAAAAAAAAAAAAAAAGAAAGGTCTTTAGCATCACCAGGTGTGCCAGGGGCCATTTTGGCTCCATTCATACAGTTTTTGCCAAGTGTCAGAGTGACTGCCAGTTTCCACAGCAATCTCCGCCACCTGTGATGGATGGCCTAGTGGGTTAGGCTACACAAACGCAGCTGTGATTGCGCGGTGCCATAATGGAGGAAAGGGGGGACCTGTGAGCAGGAGATAGACAGAGGTTTTATAAGCTTTCATTTTGCTGTGAGCTGAAACATTGAGAGCAGATTCAAAGCTCGGAGACTGTGGAGAATTAGCTGCGGTCAACCATAGCTGCACTAGTTTGCTCTGTGCCCTGACAGAAAATAATTGAACAAAAGTTTGGACTGCTTTTTTTTTTTTTTTTTTTTTTTTCGTTTTAGTCTAGACAAGCACGCAGCATTCAGGGGCTTAACACAAATCCACTGAATCTGTCAATTAAAGAGACAGGGAACTTTTGGAAATGGTCAAATCCATATATAAGTACATATGTGATGTGGTGATTGTAAATTGCAAATCATCTAAAGTTGCACCACACATCAATTAACACTTAATCACTTTCATGTATTCTGACTTTTCTCATACATTTCCAAACCCCAGGATGGTACAGTAGGAATATTTGTATCTGCTCCGTCTTCCCTTCAAGGCTGGAAAACTGTTTCTTTTTATGTCTGCACAGATATGGAGTATTACATGTTTTGCTATGGTTTATTTCCATTTTAAACTGGCCTCTAGGTAGGAGTTGGATCAATCAGGTGAATGATGTGCAGCTCTGTATGATGTACTGCTGAGATTTGGAAGGTGTGCTTAACAGGTCTTCTGTAACCATCTACCAACTGTTACCCATAACATGTGAAATAGAGTATTGGTGTGCTTCAGGACTGTCTTTATCATATAAAACTCAAGAGGAATCATGTGGAGGACCAAACAAACTTCAGGCACTCATGTCGCGCAGGAACAAAAAACCCCATAATAATAGGATAAAAAAGGGCCTTTTTTAACCCTCTTGTTGTCCTCAGGTCAATTTTGACCAAAGAGGACAACAGGCATTAACTCAAAAACAAGCTATACCTTCATTTAAATGAGGCCTGTTGGAATGAAGTTGGCTAAAATTGGGTGATTATTTATACCTTATGTTTTATAAACAGTACAACAGGAGGACAAAAGTTGCATGGTGGACAGGAAGACAACCGGAGGGTTAAAAAAAGAGACTTATTCCAATAAAAACAACTGGTTTCAACCTTTTAATGGTCTTCATAAGGGTTCAAAAGGCGACCAAACATCAAGAAAACATTGTATTAACGTGGTAGCAGGTTTCTCCCAGTCCTAATTAATGAGTGAATGTATGTTGGTGACAGCAACTGATTACAATTAAAAGTCATGTTAAAGATGGCACGCCTCGCCAAGTACTCAAAAGGCAACCAATATCAAAACTACAAACATCACACCACCACACTGTTACCCATAAACCTTCTGTCTGCAGATATGTTTTCATGCTTCCTTACATAAATGTAATTTCAGCCTCACTATTCATCCCAAACCATTCACTACAAGTTGTTTGGCTCTATAAGTGACTTCCTCAGTTCAGCATGCTGTGATCCAAACAATCACGATCAACATAGTTTTATAATTCTCTCACTCCAAAGTGTGGAACAATAATCCAACCCAGAATGTTTTGGCAGTGCATCACTTAGCTGCAGCATGCTCATGGATCTATATTAGCAGCCAAGTTACCGTGGTTACCCATGCTGATGTCACATCATTTATGTCAGCTTCAGAAAGTTATAGAAATGTTCCAGAATGTCAGCAGGACACAGAGAGGTTGTTTTCCTTTTCCACTGCTGCACAACTAAACTGTTTCATCAAATATTTAAGGTCAATGAGACCTTGTTGGACGTTTAGATTTTCAAATTAAAGGACCATTTTCTGTAGCAGGGTCTCACTCCTTATGTAAAGTTCATGCTGTTTTCCAGAAACTGTTCTTCCAAGAACAATGAAAGGATTAGTCATCAGCCCAAACAACACATATTTATGTTCTATTGACAGAAACCTTTTAGCAGCTGTAGTAATTATGATGGGAGAAAAGAAGAAAAACACATTACTTAAATATAGAGACATAAAGTCTGTTGAGAGGAGGTCAAAAAAACATCCAAATATGATGCCAGACATCACTGTTCATTATCTGTGTTCTGTCAAAAGTCAATGTTGTTTTTAAAAAATCATGACAGCTATTATCCCCTACCCTTAATGACATGGTTATTGTTGTAACCATGACGACCAAAGGCTCCTGAACTTAAGTAAATAGTCATTTTAACCCAAACCATGACATTTTTATGCCTAAATCTAACTAGACCTTAACCATAGAGCAGCATTCAACACATTTATCTTCCAACAGTGATTCATGAGGGTTTTGGAAGGTACACAGAAATGATGTCATACTGCTGATCCAAACCAGGAAATGAAGATAATGAAGTTTAAATAGATAAACACAGGAGCAATTAACTCCTATTGACATTTTTAAGAGCTGATGGCATCACCGCCAACACAATGAACATGCAAATTCATGACAAATTGATGATTTCAAATCTCTGCCACCTTTTTTTTAATGTGTTCTAACATTAGCATTTACTGTCTGTTTCCTCCACAGAGAGACATGCTGGATGTCAGTCAAATCATGAAGGATCTGGCCAGTATGGTTCACGAACAAGGAGACGCCATAGGTGAGTTATTGTGTGTGTGTGTGTGAATGTGTGTGTGTTGAATATTGATTCTTCTGGGCAAAACAAACTTCTTCTTTTTTTTAACCTGTACCCCGCTGCCACGCTTTCGATTCTTTGATGAGGAGCAAAATGTTCTGGATTTACACAAACAGTGTTAGAGAAAATCCATTTAGACACCCTGATATCTGTAAATGGCTCTGTGCACCCTGCAGTGATTTACACTTGGCAAGAAGAATGAAACTTAGCACACAGATTTAGGGCAGATATAGAAGCTTTTCTGCTGTTGGGTCACACATCTGCCATCAGCACTGTCTGGCTCCATCATGAACATTCGCTTGGAGAATTGGCTTTTGTTAAATGATGTCAAACAGCCCAGTAGACAGAGGCATAAGAGAAAACCATTGTTGTGATACGGTTGTAGATTATTTCTGAGAAGAAGTGAAAGGTATGATGACTTTCCAAATTGAGGTTTTCGTCTTTAGTCGTAGTTTCTGCTGCGAAACACTTGAAGCTGGAGCTGGAGGAAGGTTTTTTTCCAGCTTGCATAGCCAGAATAAATGACCAGGAGTCTAATTTAACCTCTTCATCTTTTAGAGTTCCCAACATATTACATGAAAAACACAACCAACAATGTGCTTTATGACTTCTCTGACCTGTTGGTGGCTATCAGCTCCCAATCCCACTGGTTCCTACTGAACATCTTCACTAGTTTATTAACCCTTGCATACCGTCCGGCTCAATTTGACCCATTGAAAAAAAACACATTACATTTTTTGAGTCTGAAAGTTTATGATGTCCAAACATTTCAATACTTATTTTAAAAATGATGTATTTTTGTGCTGATATACATTTTAAAGGCTATCATGAAGCCTTTAATAACTGCAGCAACAATTTTGTGTGTAATATTAAGCAGAATTATGCAATATTGATGGCAGCGTGTAGAATGTCGTGTGTGTGTTTAATATCTTCCTTTTAGTTTTAGTACTAATTACTTACTTATTTTAATTATTTCATAAGCACCTTCTTTCTTTTTTACTCATGATACCATAAGTATTGATTTCAATTTTGTTTTACATGTACAATGACAATAAAGACTATTCTATTATTTTCTATTCAAATGTTGCATTCTTCAGTTTTAATGAATTAACATAAATAGCTATGGCTGTTATGATCTCATAAGATAACATAAGATCATAATATAGTGTGACTGTGGATCTATTTTCAGTGTAATAGTGTTAAATGTAAAGAAAACATGAACATGAAATTGGTATAGGCTGTAATTCTAACACAATATGAACAGCATGTAAGAGTCCTAAACAGCTGAGCTCTGTAGTTTTTAGCAAACATAAGTCAAACAGGAGGGAATATATTTATTGGAGGCTATTTTCAGCAGGGTAATTAATCCACATTTAGTGTTGTAGTGTGTATTTCTGGCAGCAGGATGGTTTGTGTGGGAGTGAGTCAAAATAAAGTACAGTGTGTACGTTCATGGTGATTAAGAAACATGTCACCCGGTGCAACGATGTGGGTTATTGATGCGTATTTAATAGTATTTGATTACTGGAGCTCCATAGCGCAACAGTGATGGCAAATCCTAAAATGTCATTATTCTGTTGATGTTTTAAACCTCGGCTGTGAATTCTTACGTTTAAGTTCTGTGACAAATTTCACATTTTTAGATCCAAGGATTCTTTGAAGCGACATGAAATGCCACATTTATATATGACTGCACCATAAATCATGCATGTTTCTCACAGTTTGGGAACTGTGTGACCTTTAAAAGTGTTCAGTGTGTTTGAACCAACTCTGTGTCACAATCTGCATACAAATAACATGACTTTACACGGTCAGGCTGCGTGCAGTGCATACGACAAAGTCACATTATGTGTGCAGGTGTTAGACCAATTTAATGCTGGATTTTTAACCTTTTGCATTTTATTTAATGCTGTTGGTTAGGTTTAGGTACAAAAAACACCTGGTTTGGGTTAAAACAGTTGAACACTATGATTGTAAGAATACCCAGTGATCCAGGCCCAGTGAACCAGGCCTAGTGAACCAGGCCTAGCGATCCAGGCCTAGCGATCCAGGCCTAGTGATCCAGGCCCAGCGATCCAGGCCTAGCGAACCAGGCCTAGTGATCCAGGCCTAGTGAACCAGGCCTAGTGAACCAGGCCTAGCGAACCAGGCCTAGTGATCCAGGCCTAGCGAACCAGGCCTAGTGATCCAGGCCTAGCGAACCAGGCCTAGTGATCCAGGCCTAGAAAACCAGGCCTAGTGAACCAGGCCTAGTGCCACTAGATATGTATTGATCAAGTGACATCATGTCCTTAATTGCAGTTTATCTATTGTATTGTATCATTTTTTATATTTTTGCTATGTATTCTTATTGTCATTCTATTGTCTGACAGGTGACATACACCATATGTATTAACCCATGTGCTCATCTATTAGTCAGTGATCTTTCAAGTCCTCTCATTGGATGATTGAGACAGCTCTTGTATGAATGTATTAAAGTGAAGTAATTCTGCCTGATAAAGGTCTGAGAGACCCACATGTTGTTAATTATTAAAACAAACATACTGTACAGTGGGGGAAATAAGTATTGAATGCATCAACATTTTCTTCAGTACACATATTTCCAATGAGGATATTCATATGTAATTTTTGCCAGACTTTGATATTAACTCAATAATTCCACACTTATAAAGAAATCAAAACATTTGAGTCCATAAATAAAGTTATGTGTAATAAAGTGGAATGAAACAAGAAAAAAAGTTGAAAAAGCAGTACACCAAGGCAAGGAACCAGCTGAAAGCTCTAAGTAGTTAGAAAGTAATTCTACCTCCTGTATGTACAAATGAAGTACATGTTGAAGGCCTATAAAAAGGTTTTTTGTTACCAAAGTGTCACACAAGGAATATCTCATGATGGGTAAAAGCAAAGCTCTCCCTCTCTCAGAGCTCTCCCAAGACCTTTGCAACCTGGTTGTTTTTTCTAAGCATAGTAATGGAACTGGTTACAGATGGATTTCCAGTAAGCACCATTGGGGCAACATTTGTGGAAGGAACTAGAGATCAGAGTTCACAAGACAGCCTCTCATAATCTTCTAGATTTAAAGACAGTCTTTTAAAAAATGGGCCAAAATCCCACCAGAGCCACAGTCTGGAGTCTTGAAGTCTTAAATAGATTTCAGTTAATGTGTTCAATACCTTTTCTCCTGTTTGATTCCACTTTATTACACATAACTTTATTTATGGACTTTAATGTTTTAATTTCTTTATGTGTGGATTTCTTGAGTTAATACCAACATTTCATATGAATAGCTAGCATTGGAAATATATTTACTGAAATAAAATGTTTACACATTCAATACATATTTCCCCCACTGTAAGAGAGTGAGACAGTGTGTCTGTGGGGTTTAAATAGTTAAATGCAGTTAAGATTTCCAATTAAATTTACCGAAAATCTGGTTTAAAAATGTCTGCTTGGTGGTCTTGAACAGTCCTCTTCTGCTGCTTTTGCAACTGTTATAACTCTTAATAAGTATGTATAGTATATATGTTACCTGCCAGTACACTGAAGTTAAAGAGGTTAGCAAAGCAGCTGTGTTGACATGAAATAAGGAATGCTATGCTAATGCTAATGACTGTGCTAGCTTAGCTTTGACCTGGTGTGTTTTTTACATCAAAGTCTCGACCCTGGTTGAACTACACGAGGCTTGTTCACAGTATTGTCTTTCAAAAGTGATATTTTAGTTAATTTCATGTCTGTTTCCATTAGAAAGTGTAAATGGATAGAAAAAGATGATTTGCTGTCTTATGAAGATTGAGCAGTATTAGTCTCACCTGATATTGTGTCATGTGTTATCATGTCAAAGGTTAAACACAGGACACAAGGCATACATCATACATCAGGGAGACAATAGCAAATAGCTGGGTTTAATTGATACTGTAGATTAATCATGCAATTATACATGCATTATGCACATTCCAGCTTCATGGTGCAAAACTGTATGAAGAAGTGTGTGTGTGTGTGTGTGTGTGTGTGTGTGTGTGTGTGTGTGTGTGTGTGTGTGTGTGTGTGTGTGTGTGTGTGTGTGTGTGTGTGTGTGTGTGTGATAAGGTTTTCTGGAAGGAATTTGAAGCAATAACTTGTGCTAATTGGTGCCTTTCTGTTGTTGAGTGTCTTTTTGTCTTTTGCCTTCACCAGGCTGATGTAGATGCCCTTTAAACACCCTTTAGCCTTTTTTACCCTTTTGAGTCAGACTGGCTCAGACTGCTCTACTCCACTTTTACAGGAGCACAATACCAGTTTTTGTTTAGTTTTTCCCTCTTGTTTGTCTCCCATGCACTAGGATGCCTAACATTCAGAGCAATGAGTGATGTGCATGATAGTGAAATTGCACTTATTGTATTTTGCTATGCTGTCAGTGCTATCATATCATAAAGAACCACAACACTAGCACCTACAGTAAATAATTAGCTAACCACTACTAACATAACATTAATCCAAGACCACTAGGAGTTTCCACACTGACTGAACTTAGTCCTGTTTTAATATTTACAGGTTGAGACAACAAAGCAACATGTTTGTGTATACTGGATGGAAGCTTGAAATTGATTCAGTTACAATTTGAAACATTTTTCTTTTTCTTTTAAAGAGCAAATCTAAAATAAATCACATACAGTCAAATATTGGTGCGATAACCTTTCAACATGACAGAGCCAAATCAACAACGTCACACCACAGCAGGTGTTTTCTATCACCTGCTGTGAGATCATTTAGAAGTCACAATTGCAACATGCCTGACAGATTTACTCACACAGAGAACAGCACACAAGCACTCATACCTTTATGATTCACAGTCTATTTACATTTTACATTCAGTTTTTCCTTTTTTTTAATAGCTAGGTTCTTTTTCTGAAATATATCATACTGATAAACATAAACTAGTGAATTCAACATCTCATTTGTCTGTACTAGCAAAAGTTATTACAATCAAAAGCATTATCTGTTGGACATGTTCAATATTTTTGTTTGTTCAAAAGATATCAACTTTATTGTAACTTGTCTAATAATTACTGAACTAACAGTAATTGAAAAAGAAATGACAATTGTCTTTGTATAAAATGTACTGACAGCTACTGGACTTTGTTGATGTGTGACTCAGCTGTGCAGCTATGTTCCATCCAAACAATAACAAATAAAACATTAAATATGTTTCAATAAAATATGAGTATTATCAAGTAGTAAAATTGTCACAAAAATGGTCCAAAAAAGGACACAAAAATAGTTATTAGATATATAAAAATAGTTATTAGAATAATAAAAATATGATACTATTTGAAGTTGTTCAGTGCAGCTGTTATCAGGAACAGTTTCTAGATGAAACTAAGAAATTAAAAGTATCACCATGCTGTAAATTCTCAACAAACACTAGTTTTCAAACAATGGCTGAGTCTGAAAAAAAACCTTAGAGGAGGGGTGGAATTGTGCTCTATACACACTGTTCTCATCATGTAGTGCACCCATTCACACATATTTATATACTGATGACAGGAGCTACCACACAGGGTACCCACATGCTCATCAGGAGGAGACTAACATTCACACACACTAACATCCTGGAGCTATTTGGGGTTAAGTATCTTGATTGTATGGACTGGAGTAGCCAAACCACTGATCTTCTGATTGGTGGACGACCTTCTCTACTTCCTGAGCCACAGCATGTTAGATTCAGTTTAATGTACATTTCTATAGCACTAATTACACCAGTACAAGCAAAGTGTTATGTACTCTTTTCAATCAATTGCGGTTTCTTCTGGATTCCTGATTTGTTTTCTTTCTTTGTTGTTTTTTTTTAATATTTACCATCCAGCTTTTTTCTGCAATTTCCTGCAAATGTGTCACATTAATACGTGAGGATTATTATGGAGCTGGTGGAAAGTTTCAATGTGGTACAGGAAGTGTTGTGGTATGGAATATTATGGCATCTTAACAGCGATCGAAAACAACTATTGGAAAGATTATGAATGAAACAGGAGAAACAGATGGTGAGTATGACATGAATGTCTTTGTACTGATGGAGTGCTGTGGAAATGAACACTATCCTACATTCTTCAAGACAGCTGCTAAACACAGGATGTGTCAAGTTTGTATTAACAGCAGACTGAAACCATCAGAGCAGAACACAGAGTGACTCTTATTAAAATAAGATAAATATACTTATAAAACAGAAAAAACATAAGTGTCTATCTCCTTTCAAATGAATTAAATGCAGGCTATATTTTTTTTATAGTTTGTGTGTTTGAGATTGTAAAATACTCCATATATTTAAACTATGTACTAATAACTGAAAAGATCCAGGGAGCTACTACTGATTGCATGAATTGGAACTCCCAACACATTCTGTATGTCATTTCCTCTGTCAGATATAGAATAAATTGGCATCACGTTATCATTTCCATTGGTGAATTTAGCTGCATGTCATTATTGTGCTTCATATAGCCACACGTGCACGAGCTACAAAGAGTTTTGCGTCCATGTCGTTGTCATTTGCATATGAAAGATTGTTGATATGGCACTTGACATGGAAGAAAGAGGAACACAGTGTGCTCCTGCCCAAATGGGTGAGTGGAGAAACAAGAGTTTGTGACATTATACCACAGCAGAAGTCCAATCTGATCATCATAGAGTCATGCAATAATGGAGCTGTTCCCATTAAAGGGAAACACACTGAAATTGCCTTTGGTTGTGTTTTTTTTTTCTTGGTGTAGTGGTGGATAAGAATAAAATGTGATTGCAGCATGGAGGCGTTTGTAGCAAAAGGCAGCAGGTAATACAATGAAATGAATAGGCTCAAGGAGGAAGGATTAGTGCTTTTGTTGCCTATTCATGCTGGCTGAGGACACACTATATTAAAAACGCACGAGTCAAGATACACAATCAACAATGTTTGTTCAGCAGGCAGACTTAAACTCTACCACACGACACAAAAGAGGTTTTAAGAACATATTCATTTGCACACATCAAAAGAGTTTCTAATGCACTCAGAGTCTTTATTTGGTATTTGGAATGTAACTTTTATCCAAAAGGCGGTGCTAGAAATCTGACGGTCCTTAAAACTACAAAGGTTTGTCTGCTTTCAGGCTAAATTAATTATAATCTGACTCAGATCATGAGTTGAAATATCTATTATACAATAATGACAGTCTATTAGAAAAGGTTCATCTGCTTGGGAGCATGAACATCACAGAAAATTCCAGAAAATTTTATTTTTAATCCATACCGTTTGTATTCTGATTAATAATCAGCCTCTACACCAATTCACATTTATAAATTCCCCATCAGTCATTAATTAATGTTTTCATTTTATTTTACTAATCTTATAGAAAGAAGACTCACTATTTTACAGAATATGAAGGATACAACATGTTTGAACGCTGATTTTTGCATTTTTTAATAAACATGTCAAATGTATACATAAAAATGTGTATAAGCTGTACAAAAATAAAAAATGATGCATCTTATTTACATTGTTATATACTGTGAGTCACATTAGGAAAACTCCAGCTAAAATAAATGTTTATCGGGTGTTTTTACAGCTCTCAAATGTAAATAAATATGGGTCAAATTTGACTCTGAACAGTATGTAAAGGTTAAAATAGTCTTATTTTGAAAGCCCTTGTGTTAAGGTTAGGTTAGGACCAGTACATTACACAGAGGCAGGAGAAGGTTTTAAGGCTATTTACTGCCAAACACAGTGATAAAAGAGGAGCCTGAAGTTGGGGACTGCAGGGGGAAATCCAGGTAGGGCTGGTGCTGGGAGGTTTTTGGAGACAAAGCTGAGCCAAGCAGGGAGATGAAGGGGAGCAGGAGGCAGAGTCAAACGAGGTGTTCTAGAGGCAGAGAGGAACAAACGTTAGACAAGGAAATGGCAAGCTGAATACTGAAATAGCTGCAACAAAAGGTTCAAGGCTAGGCGTGACTAACTGTGGTAACAGTGGCTGTGATGTGGTGGCTGAGCTGAGCTTTTATGCAGTGCAGGTTTGATTATGGGCAGCTGGTAGCCTGACTCCAGCACACCTGTCTCCACTCTTGTAATTAAACCACAGCCACACACACACACACACACAGAGTGAGAGAGAGAGAGAGAGAGAGAGAGAGAGCGCAGGGGGAGATAGAACGAGGCTGCAGGCTAGGCAGCAGTGGAGGGCTTGACACATGTGTATCATCTAATAAGTGTTTTTCACTTCTGGTCCTGGAGCACCACCTGCCCTGGATGCTTTGGATCAAGCAGTCCTAACTATTCTATAAAGGGCCGTGTATGCCTAAAGGTTTTTGTTCCAACCAATCAACAGTAAATGATTTAACCAATCAGCTGTCTGAAGACTGAGATCATCTGATCAAATGAGTCAAGCCTGGTGTGTTCCTGATCAGTTGGAATGAAATCCTGCAGCCACATGAACCTTTATGGAATAGTTTGGCCATTATTGGTTTAGATTAGATTAGATTACATAAACTTTAGACAAAATACCTTCCAAAACAGGGGTGTCAAACTCATTTTGACTGAGGGCCACATCAGCATAATAGTTGCCCTCAAAGGGCCACAGGTAACGGTAAGACAGTATAAATGTAACTAAATGTAACCTAATGTAAAATAAATGTAACTACTCCTTAATGTTAGCTCCGTGTTTGATAGATTGTACTCTTTGACAACCGACACTGCCTCATAACACAAAAGACATACCGGTTTTTCTCCTTGAAGCACAAACATGTATTGGCCTTCCCATCTTTCTTGAAACAGTCTTCCATCTGCATCAACTTTTCTCTTCCTGGACATTTTGGGATCATTTGTATTTCTCAATTCCACTTGTTGGAAATCGCAATGACGTGGATACACTGCAATCTAGTGGCGGGATGCCGTCACTTCGCGAGTAACATGATCGGCATGAATTGTGGGAAATGTAGTTAATGGTTAATGCACGCTTTTGTCTTATTTATTTTAAGACAATCAGACCTTTTAAGTTCTCACAGGCATTGTGTAAAGGATGGCCTTCAAAGAGTAGCACTGTTTTTAGTTTTGGCGTGACTTCAGGTAAGTCTGGGTTAACGCCAGATGTTTCCCTGATCCAATGGTCAGCTCATCTTAGAGCTTTGCAGAAGCCTGACAATGCTTCAGTCATTTGAATTAAGTGTGTTGGAGCGGGGAAACATCTAAAACATTTACAAGATTGAAAAACACAGATCTAATAGGAGTGATGTTTAATGCTACAGCTTCTAACTTTCAACAGCAGACAATGTATTTCAGCATCTGTCCATGGGCTTTTGTCCTCTGTGTTGTCCTTCTGTTAGCAGCAGAATAGATTAAGTCGCTCTGATGCACTTCCATCTCTGGATTTGATGTTGTCCTCATGTGTTGCATTGCGAGTGACACAAAAGACACTTTGAAAACTTATTTGAGTGGTCAGAGCATCCGGACTGAGAAATCCAATTGGAATCCCATTTCAGACCACCACCAAATGTAGCTTGGTTTCATCTGGATGTGTCTAGATTTGGGCTGACAGTCTGAGCAAGGCCACAACATAGCTTTGAGTGAGGACTTAGTGAGAGATAAAATGATTACCCTCCATATGAAATACTTTTGAATGTGATGCTTGATTTCCTGATACGAAAGCAGCTTTTTAAGTTTAGATTATAACAAACCAAGGGTGCATAATAGATAAGTACACAATTTTGCCACTTTATCAAGGGACACTGCACACTATTCATCTAGATGATCTGGTTTGATAACTGTTGGACACATTTTTATAAAGATGCTTTAAAGATAAAAAGGTATATGAACCTTTCTTTGTAATTGTGGTGAAGTCCAACCAACATGTAGAAATGACAGTGATGACTTCTATCATGAAGTCTGACATCTACATATACAAATTGTCACCATAATCAGGCAGTTACACATGTGGACCGAACAAGATCTTTTTCCTTGCTGAAAATTAAAACCTTATTTTGGTTTCAGTTTCTTTACGAGGTTACTCATGAAGACCTTTTCTAATTCAATTCCTGCTGTGGTACGTTTTGTTAAGAATGTGTATTGTTTTCTAGTCGTAAACTTTTTGGAGCTTTTTTGTGAATTTAAGATGAATGAGTGGAATTATAATAGGAGTGTATGAAATACAGTTTGGAGGTCAGTTGTAACTTCATTATTGCTGTTATTACTAGTTGTGATGGACCCAAATGTGGTTCAAGGCTACATCTTCTCTGTTTCTGCAAGGTTAGGAAAACTTTGGTTTTAGTGAATAGAGTGTTCACTCTCTCTTTCTTTGGCACTCCACTCAAGGTTCATCAAAACACTATTTAATTTAAGCTGAAATGGTTTAATAGTTTCATAATGAACAATGAACACATCCTCCCACTGAATGTGCACACATACCTCTACCTGAACTCTGTCACATTGGCAACTCCAACAGTTTGGGACACCAATTATCACCCAAGATAGGAGTAATCTCCCAATTTAACAAAGTTGATACAATGCTGCTTCTTCTAAAGGTGGGCCCAAATCTGCTTCATAAAGACTTTTTGGCCAGTAAGGACTGATCGTAGCTGGTGACTCTGAACATGCCTTGCCCTGCCTTCTGTAACTCACCCAGCAAGAGTGACTGCATTTAATCAACACATTTCATTCAAACAACCTCTCGCTCTTGTTAAGTTCAAAAGTTAATTCTCTACAAGCTCAAGTGGAGCAGTAATTATCAGACGCCATCGCCACATGAAACACAAGTCTTTCCCCACAACTCCCAAGTCCAGGTTGAAGCCATTTCACTCCCAACACCAAAAACAATCAATAGCACTCTGGCTGTTATCGGCCAGTTGTAAATATATGTGGGTAATTATGTGGCGATACCGAATATTTTGAAGCATCCAGTTCATTAAACACGCTCTGTCTCATCCCATTAACTTCTGTGTATTGGCTGCCTTCAAAGGAGGCCCTGCTGTTTTAACAGCGTTAACTATTAGGCCAGTCGTACTCAGTGACAGTGAGGGCTGCTGGGCCATCACGTAATGTGCTGTCAAAGGCAGTGTATGTGAAACAAAACGAATAAAAGTTCAGCCTTCCATTAAGCACGGGATGATTCAGCAAGTTGGCACACAAAGGAGACGAGACAGAGAAGAGCACAGATTACTGATGAGGTGGATTTCAAAACATACACTTATAGTGCACATATAGACTTATTTTCCTTTATTGAGTCAAGGATGATTTCATGAGAATCCTACTTCAAACTCCTTTCAGGATTAGATGCTGCTATAATGTGTAACGTACATCAGATCTGATTCATTCTTCTATAAGAGGATGAATGATACATGTTAGCTTGTTAGACTGCTCAGTAGGAATTACGTGTTTGTTTCTTTTTAGATTGATTTTATTCTAAATTAGTTTCCTGTTTAAAGACTTTAGACATCTAAAGCATCTACAAATGCAACACTGAACTGAAAAATAAACCACAGCCTTGCCTTTTTGTCCTATCTGACAGATGCTTTACTCTATTATTACAATTTTCCATGACTTTGTCCAATCAATTTGTTTTCTGTTTCTGTTTTTCAAGTGCTTTTTGAAAAGGTCTTGGGGGACTTTGGCCAAAAGCATCAAATTCTACCGATGCAGTTAGATGGAACTAAAGTTGATGTTTGCCATGAACTCATGGGGCAGTCTGTCTATCATTCTGAAGAGTCTGTGCAAAGATTGTGCTTGGGATAAAAGCTGCAATTTGTATTGAAGAAAAAATAGGTTTTAGTATAATGGTTGCTTCTTCCAATAGTTTATTATTGGAGTCCCTAGTTGGTAGTCCTTGTATGTTAAATGTGTTGGTAGGGTTAGGGTTGATAAGATTGCACGGAAATTTTAACTTTACAAAGACAGGCTACATCTTCCCTGCTCAATTTTTTGCTCCAAAAGCTAAATTTAAAATAATGAAACAGCCAGATATGATGATGATGATGATGACGATGATGATGATGATGATGATGATGATGATGATGTGACTTGCCATCTCTTGGAAGGACAATATGATTCTGCCTCTCCTTGGTCTATTCTTCACCACAGATTTAGAAACTGATTTCAGTTGATCTGGAGCCCATCTCCTCTCATCTAGAACCATGAATCAAAGACCAAAGCCCAATGGGTTCTTGTTGAAATGTTTAATAATAAAAGATCACATTCAGAATCACACTTACTTTTTAAATGATGTGTGTCTGGAGGACAAGCCTCTGCCTTTGGAGTGGTTTATTTGTCAAGATGATGTATACCTCAGTGGTTAAAAGTCTGCTTCCTCATCATTGTTGTAACTTCTTTTGAATCTGAGATTGTATGCTACCAGCTCATTCCTAACGCTGTTGTCAGATTCTTTGCAGATGACTGTGTGTTGAAGCAGCTTGTGGATTCAGACTTTGTGTGAAATATTTATATGAAGGAAAAGTTTGACTTGCTAAGCCTTCTTTTAAATGATCCAAATGAAATGGGAGCTGAACCAAGTATAACCACATTTTGGTAGTAATTCAACAAAAGTACAAAACATTATATTACATAAATGTAGAGTACTCCACTTTATAATACAGAAAATGTGTGCTTTTTGTAGATAATATAAACTTTCAATTTCTGTGAGAACATTTTGTGTCGCATTCCAAACACTTACCAAATGTGTGCTTTGTGTCCTCAGACAGTATCGAAGATTACATCCAGACCACATCATCCAACGTGGAGTCAGCCAATCAGGAGCTTGCAAAGGCCAACCAATACCAGGTACACTGAACGCCCCTGCACACCAGCTCACTCTGCGCTCTGCATCCACTTAGTTCAGTTTTAATTTTGTGTACTTGACTGAGCTTTTGCATTGTAATGCAGTCACAAGGAGCTTAGCTTGATCAACCATGCAAACAGGGACTTTGCTAACTAGATTACACAGCTTTATCACATCCCCCACTAGCATAATAACAAAGATGATGTAATTTCATGTCATACTCTACTAGCGTTTGCCTTCAGTTAAAATAATTGCATTTAGAGACAGGAAACATAAAATGCTCCCCTGGAGTCTTATAAAACACAAAACCACATATATAATTCCAATTCCATGAGCAAGTGTTACTTCTACAGAGATAATGCTTATAAATTTGCAATTTTATACTACAAGTGTATTGACTTAGAGAGGGGAATGCATTGATGGGCAACAACTGTAGCCAGAAATTAAATAGAAATAGTTTTCTTTTTTTTCTCTGTGGTTTTTGGGGTGGCTTGAATTTCCACTTCACAGCACATACTGGAGAGACGCTTTATGAGATGCCCAAGGGTCTGCTTTCGCTTTTTTTTTTTTTTTTTTTAAGGAAATATATGTGTCTTCTGCCATTCTGTCAGGGACTATCTCAGTAGGCCAGAGCTCCATGTGGCTGTGTGCTGTGTGCTGTGTAGACCCCTGGCTATGGTAAATAATATATTGACTTAAGTGTCACTGGGTTAATAAAGGATATACCTTTTATACATGAGTTACATCGCTTCAGAGCTGCATCCAAACTCTCTACCTGCAATGTTTGATAGCCAAACAAAATATATTTTAGTGATTTCTAACATTTAGTCTATTAGTGATGTATGTATTTAAATACAAGGTAAAAAAATCTCATTTTAAAAGTTCTGGACATCTGATATTAGAATTCAATTTTGGCAAGACAGCATCTGTCAACCACAATGGACGTCATCTTGAAGTTTCATTTTGCTAGATGTATACATAGATTTCCAATATCATACAGATGGCTATTCAATGTGAAAACGATTGCTGGGCAGTTTCCAGAGTCTGTCATGACTGCAGTCGTTTCTGTCTGTGCCCCTATGCTGCTGCTGCTGCTCCACTAGTGAGCGAACAAACGAGCGAATGGCAACAGCTTTCCCATTAATTGTCATTTCATTATCTCAAGGAGAGCTGAGCCGTGACCGAGCTCACACGGAGCAATTTAGCTCTCCGCCAATCCAGACAGCCGCTGTCTTTGCAGAGGCAAAGCAGCTGAATGGAAGAAGAACAACAAAAGAGAGAGACGGGCGGACAGACATACAGACAGACAACGTGATGAATATGGAGGAAAGCAAGTCCAGATTCTGTACACCCTGTACCATGCTGAACCCTCTATTCTGTCAACAGTAGAAAATGCACAGACATAGCACTTCTATATAGTTTATGTAGAGAACAACTGTTGATCCTAATAAGAATTATTTTAATGATCATTTTAAAGGATTGAATGGTTCATATGTATACATATATATAAATTCTATCCCTGTTTCTGTCAGTAGATACATTGTAACTGGTATTTGCTACTTTGTTGTGACTCAAAGGGTTAAAACTAAGACTTCTGCATCAACTTGTAGAATTGAAATGGTTTATTGCAAAGAAATCCATTGTACATCTCATACTTATACACGTCAATCAATCACACTTAATTTGTAAAGCACTTTTTATACATGGTGATGTAACACAAAGTGCTTTACAGAGTCAGAACCAAACAAACATTATAAATAGGAACTGAGGAAACGCTGTCATAACTCTCAAGATTCTGCAATGAGGAAACACCAGAGGTAGGATAAAAATGTCAAAAGAAAGAAAAGAAAGGGTAATAAAAGAAAAGGAAAGAATAGGAAGTCATTATAGAATAAAGTGGGTGAACCTGGATATTTAAGGAGTAAAAGTAGTGAAGTAAAACTGACATTAAATGTGGAAACATTAAAATAGATTAAACAAAATGGTCCAAGTAAAAGAACAGGCTAAAATAGAAAAGAAAAGACAGATTAATCAATAAATACAATTCAATTGAAAGTCAAATTAAACAGGTAAGTTTTAAGTTTGCTTTAAAAAAATAACATTCTCAATATTTCAATATCAGAGGTCATCAGCCAGAACACAAACGTTTCCTCTTCTTATGACATTGTACGGCTTTTTTACACAATGGTTTTACACAACCACCTAAGAGTCAGGCTGACTTCCTGTTTCCTCACCCAAAATGACTTTCCATGAACCATCCTGTTTTTACAATACCATATAAACCTCCCTTTGGGGGTTCCCATACTCCCAGTCAACCAACCAATGCACATTGAGGGCAAAAACCCAGTCAAGTCATCATCAATTAGCAGTTAGCATCATTCCACTCATTACATTTGCTGTGAAATTCCCTCACTACTCCCTCACACTCTCACCTGTGTTCACTGCCTCCATTTAAACTAACAATTCAACTGCTTTCAGCACTTTGATGTCATGTGACATTTCCACTGCTTTCATCTTTAACTGAGACTTCATCTACTCTTATAGTGACTGCAACTCTCATACAATATTTCATAAGCAGTTTTCATTAATTACATAACTGCAATTTTCAGCACAAGCAAGCTCACTTTCATCTCATGTTATGCAGAAAAAATGATAATTGTCTCATTTTCATATATATCATACATATAGGCCTATAATTGCTTGTTCCGACACTTTATTCATTCAGTGCATGAAAGTGAAATGCTGACTGTATTTGACCGACATTGTAGCTTCTGTCAGTGCTTTTTAAACCAGCTAACACTTCAACTGCTTACAGTGCAAACATGTGTCTCCAGTGCTCTGCTGATTAGCTACAGTAGCTCCAGCAGTTACGTGTCAACAGACATTTGGGTTACTTTCATCTCTTCCCCTTCAACTGTCATTTCAACAGCTTTCAGTGCTCACTCTTAAACTAACACTCCTTTCCTTTTCGGAGCTTCAACTGAAACTTGAATCTCCTCTGCTGACAGTTAAAGGAGGCTCCACTTCAACTGAAATGTCATGTGCTTTCACCTGGTGTACATATCAAGCTAACGCATCTTTCTAACTGACAGTACAGCTGTTTCCACTATTTTCACCTTAGCTGCTTTTCGTCGCCCGCTCATCAGCTGACACCTCGGCGAATGTTTACTCTTCGACTGACAGATCAACCGCTTTAAGCCGTCACACATCAGGTTTTATTTGTGCTGCCGTCAGTGCTTACATAGCAATTGACACTCGCTGCTTAAAGTACACACACACACACACACTCACTCGACCCGCAGTGTTTCCAGTGCTTCCGTTTCAGCTTGACGATTCAACTGCTTTTAAGGAACGGACGTGTCAAGTGACAGTTCCACTGCTTCATCTCTTCCTCTTCAGCCGAGAGTCCATCTGCTCTTAACAACACTTCAACTGACACTTCAGCTTCTTAAGTGCTACGGCTTCAACTGCAGCTCCCGCACCACATTTCAAAAGGAACACATTTTTTTATGGCAGCAATTTTCAGCACAAGCAAGTTCACTCACATTTTCTCTGCAGGAAATTGATCATTTTCTCATTTTCATACTTTTTTTTTTATTGTTGTTGCAAACTTCACACCAACATATTTCTTCTAGCCAGCAGAATTAAGGATAAATCTTTGTGGGTTTGAACAATGCTCGTCTGTAGGCCTACTATAAGCAGAGCTGCCAGTGCTCACTTCATTTCTGCATGACAGTTATTGTGTCTCTATTGAACTTTTTTTTCAATAACAGTTTATAAAAAAGGCTTGTGGTGAAATTTAAAAAAAAGCTAAACAAATGAAGCCACATTCAAATTTGAATGTGTTGTTTTGAGAGGCAGTATGAAGATACACACTCGTTTTCTCTTCTGATATATTGGTTCACCCCATATTGATTTGAAAGGGTGGTTCCATTATTTTTTTGAGTTTGTATATCATTCTGTAGCTTCCCAGTAATTTCTATACATTTTCAAATCTGAAAATTCAAATTTTGGTCAAAGTATTTATGTTTTAGTGTCAAAACGCCATTTTCCTGAGACCTTTTTCTCATTTGACCAGACATATATTGCTGCATGATGATCTTGCTACATATAAGGGTCAATGACACGATGCAACCCAGTGTCCAATAGCTATAACCTATAATTATATACAGGAAAATAAATGTGAACTAAAATGTGGAATAAATATAATCCACTTTTGCAACACAACACTGTTTTTTAACAAATTTACAAGTTTGTCAAAACTTATTTAGAAAAAAATGGTTGTTTTTATCATATATCCTGCTCAATACTGACAAAACACATTCAAATTTTAAATGTAGAAATACTCCACAGTATTTTCTTTTTATATGATGTTTTAAAATGAAGTAATTATTTGTATCACTCCACTTAAATACACTGTAGGTGTATCATTCTTTTGTGGTTACACCATTTGACATTTTCAGGAGCATTCCGTCTTCTGCAAGTGAGTGTTTTAGGAGGACACTGTCAGCAAACTGCCTGTGTGTGTGTGTGTGTGTGTGTGTGTGTGTGTGTGTGTGTGTGTGTGTGTGTGTGTGTGTGTGTGTGTGTGTGTGTGTGTGTGTGTGTGTGTGGTCGGCTCCAACAAATGGATCTGCCTTTTGCTACTGGCTGAGTAGACATTTCAATTTGAAAAAAAACAGAGAGGCACACAAGTGGAGTCCTTTAAATTAAAGCCAATCTAAAACTTAGTTGGATGTAATTCATTCTCAGGTTTGGAGGAATCAAATCGACCCTTGCTTAATTGCCACTATGAACCAATGTGAGCAATTTTCCCCAGTCAGTAGCTCATATTTACCCAATATGAAGTCAATGTAGCTTGATGTTAATGGCGCTATTGTGATCACATCAAAAATCAGCAGAACAGAGAAGAGAAAGGGAGAGGTGGAGGGGGCGAGTAGGAGCTCGAAATTAAGAGATTGAACGCTTTGCAGCACACCTACGCGCCGATGTAGCCTCAAACACTCCCCGACGCTGGTCTACACGCACCACTGCACACACACCCCCACCCCCAACTTCAACCCCTCATGGTCAATTAAGAGCGGATGTCATTTTCTTCTGGTGCCCCACCTTGTCTACTCACTTTACATTGAAAATAAATTGAATCTATAATCCATTATCCGGAGGCAGATTACTCTCCTCCGCCACGACTTTCTCTAGTTGCGCTGATGTTTTATCACCTCGTCTGTGTTCACTGGGCCAAGATGAACTCTGATTGTTGATTGCTACACAAGATAGTTTATAATTACTGATAAAACACAGATGTTCAGAGCAATTCAGTGAACAAAAGCTATAGAGGGAAAAAAAACAGCAACTACGCAATAACCGAATTGATGATTGATTTGGTTGGGGAGGGGGGTTTCCATGCTGATGTCATTGTAAAGACTTAAAGGTCCATTGATCTTCAGAGCTGAAAATTGATCTCCCAGTGAGCGACTACATCCTTCTGATTCTCCCAAAAAAAATCGATGTTACACAGTTTTCCTCCGGCTAAATTGAGGATAATATAGAAGTCGGCTACTGCGATTGTGGAAGGAACAAAGGGAAGAGGAGAGGAGAAGGGGTAAGAAGACAAAAAAAAAGAAAAGAAAGAATGATGGCTTGTAAATGAATGGGTAGACGGATAAATGGACCCATTCACACGCAGACATATACAAATTGTTGCCCTTTTGACAAATACGATAATGAAAAAGAATAACCTAATCACAGTGTTAAAGCTCTGACTGATCACTGCACTCAGACTTTCGGGTAGGGGGAGGGGGGGAGGGGAGGGGGGCTAACTCTGACAGATTGCAGGGAAGCTGCCTCACTGTTCAATCACTCTTCCCTCAGTCCCTCCGGACTCTTTATGCTACTTTTGAAGGATATGGAGTTGGAATAACAATGTTTGAAGTTACCCAGGTTGATGTCAGTGATACTCCTGTGGCTCTGAGCACATCTGGTAACAGCTGGACCAGAGAGAAAACCTGCCCTCGAATAAAATATGGATACATTTATTAGATTCTTCTTACTACAACTTTTTTTAGTTTGATTAAAAAATGATTAAATGTATAAAGGCTCACCAGAGAATGTTCAATAAAGCCAATAAGTGTTGGATGGATAGGAAGCACCAGCACAAAGATAATGAGAATAATATAATAGCCTTAGTTATCTTCAATGCACTTTTAATACAAGCTCAGGTCATACCAATACATACATGACAGTCTCTATGCCCCACTAACATCCAACATAACACACTGTGCCAAAAATGCGGGAGTAGTTTTTGACCATCGCCTCAACTTCAACCAACACATTAAGAGCCTTTACTCAATCATGTTATTTCAATCAGAAACGTTGCCAAAAGTAAACGAATGCTTACAAAAAAAAATAATTGAACAATTCATTCACACCCTCGTTTTCTCCCGTCTGGACTACTGCAGTTCACTGTTCACATGTGTTAATGATGCAGCAGAGTCCCGTCTACACTTAATACAGAACAAACATCACTCCTGTCCTGGATGAATTACACCCACTCCCCCATCTGTTACACAATCCAATTCAACATTTTAATAATGACTCTTTTACATCCGTACACTGTTCATTTCAGAACTTCTCAAACCTTATTACGCACCAAGATCCCTCAGATCTGAAAGTCAGATGTTCTTACGTGCTCCAAGGTCCAGACTTAAAACCAAAGGAGACCTAAGACCTAGAATATTGAACCTTGTGACTTCGGCAGGGCAGTTTGTATAGTATTCCTGACATGACAGTCATTTTCCATCATGTAAGAGGGGGCCTGATCTGGGGCCTCTCCAAGTATCCTAACTTGTTGACCAGGGGCGGATACAGAAAATGATAGCTCCGCCCCTGCTTGTGCTCTCTCCATCAAGCCTATAGACTTTGGGCCTCTCTCTGAGTGATGACCATGCTGTAAGCTGTGTATGGAGTATAGTTATAAAAGACATACTAAAGATACTGGATAAAAGCTTGTGGAGTTATTGCTTGCATGTTACACTAAAGGCCAGGAGGGTTCATCCTCTGGGGATCATCTATTTCCACATTCAGTTTTGAGCCATCTTGCTGTGAGGCAAAGTGTTGATGAAATACTTCTTTCTTATATCCTCAGTTGTTTTGTATGATTTGCTGCCAACGACATGACATTATGTTAGTTCTCTTATTTCCTCTGTTCGTATCTACTTTAGAAATAGCAGAATAAAGCATCTGAAAGCACAACAGGAACTGTGTCAGCCAAGAAATATATAAAGCATATTTTTGGCACATTTCAAAATCTTAGTATTTACAGCTTGTTTTCCTTTTCTTTATTGTAGTTTACAGAATGTTGCAGAATGTACTTTAAAGCAAACGTACAGTATGTAACTGCAGCTGAACAGCAGTTAGTGGAACCATAAGTTATTACAGGATACATGCTAAAAACACACAAGCAGAGACGAGTCAATGAAATAAGTCAGTAATGTCAGTGACTATGTAAGGTAAATCTTAGGTATGCAAACACTAGCTAAAATTAGAAATATATTGATGTATTGGATTGAGCAAGGGTGTGTTTATTACTCATGAATTCAACTTCTGTAAGAGGAAGGAACATGCAGTTTTGCTTTAAATATAAAGTTCAGCGTTAACTGTCACATTGGAAAGTTTTACCAAGTACTGAGACATACTTTGTCTTATTTTAAGGAAGAAGATTCCTAAGTAGAAGAGGTTTTGCATAAAATTGTACCATTCTTTAAAACAGTGTTCTGGTTCATTGTTTTTGAGTTACAGATCTAGGCCACAGTTTCCATATTGCAATTTTAAGGAGGAAAAATATGAACAAAAACATATTGAACTATGATAATACAGTTCCATCACTCATGTTACTTAATGCTCCAAGTAAACAGCTGCTACATTACAAAGTGGAGTTAAAGCAATTAAATGCAAGAATCCCATTTTAGTAATGTGTGCACTAGCTGTGGGAGTATTTGTGTTGCTCTTTATTCATGCAACATTTTTCAAAGTGGAATGTGTTGATTCTTGCATCATAATGTTGCTGTTTGTTTTTGAGTATTTTAGTTTATTTTTGCACTGTGAAATCCTCACCAGTTCTTATATCATTGATATTTTTGCACAAGAAGAGAAACATCTAATTTCTACACTGAACATTAATAACATTTGTTGTAAAGATTACTGTAAAACAACAGTAAGAATTAATTCAGGTCATCAAAGCATTTCCATTTGTTGTTTTAGCTGTAGAAAACCCCCCAGTAGGTCAAACATGTTTTTCTTGTTTCCACTTTAGAATTTAGAATAGAACAAAAAGCTGAGCTGAGCATTTGTGAACGCTGTTGACAAAGTGCCTCCTACAGAAATTTGATTAACAGCAAATCCCAAATCAAAGCCAGAAAGGAAAAAAAGCCTCCACAGACACAGTCATGCTGTTTGACTGACAAGTGATCTTTGGAGGTGCAGCACAGGAGCAGACATGAGACCTGAGAAACAAAGTTTGAGGACAAAGAACACAACAGCGATTGATTGCTCCGTGGTAAAGTTTCCAGCAAACTAAAAAAAAGAAAAGAATTGTGGCTTACCCATTTCTGTCAGATTGTGCGTGTGTTATACAGCACTGTTTTCACATTGGTATGGATGCACATTGTATTTATTTTGCATGTATTCATTTTGTTGCAGTATGGATGGAAACCAGCCTTCCCTATTAAAAAATAATAATAATAATTTATACCTCAAACCTTGACTTTGCAACCGGCAAATGTAAGAGCAAATGTCTGCAGGGTTGAAAGCCACGGCACTGTGACTCTGTGTGAGAGCATTAGTATAAAGTCAGGTTACACCACACTGCTGGAGTTTCACTCAGTTTGACTCCCACACACTCACACACATACAGGGGCATGATGGGAAAGTTACTATAAAGCAAGGCTTGCCTTACCAAATCCAGCCTGATTGTACACAAAACACTTTCAGATGAGTTCATCTTCCTTACTAAAGGTTTAACCTCAATGACAGCATTGATACAAGATGCCTTTTTGAGTCAAAAAAGCTTTAATCTGTCTTCATTGTCATGAATCACATCACAAATGAACTTGTTGTCTCTTTAAACAATGAGATCTGAAGCAGCTGCTCAATTGAATGTGTGACTCTACAGAACCTTGTTGTCTTCAGGTATAATTGGAGGTCCAAGCAGTAAAGCTCACTGCTAGAGGCCTATTGTCTTTGTTCTCATCATAGGGGGGTCCAACCAGTCACGGTCACTGCTACAGCCCTATTGTTTTTGCTCTCATTATTCTTATTGTTAGGGGTCCAATCAGCAGAGTTTACTGTTGGAGCCCTATTGGTTTTGTTCTCTTTCTTTTCTTTCATATTCATCTCTGCTAAAAGTGTTCATACAGCAAAGTCTGTCAGACTAAAAGTCACCAAATTGGAAGATAGGTTGCAAATTCCATCCATTACTCACGCAAATAATAAATGACACTTATTGACCTCAAGGTGGTACTGTAATAAAGTTTACATTTTTGCAATTTACTTTGCAGATTACTATTTAATCTCTCGACTCATCTGCATCAAATGTCAAATTTTACAACTTTTTGCCTCAACTGTCTTGTCTCAAGACATATGCCTTGGGTTTTCTCAAATTTAGCAATTTTTCTCACTTGGACCCTGATTATTGCCACTTTTGGCTATATTTTAAATTAAAATTGCAGATAGGCAATACTTTGTGGTGACAAAATGTATTTTTTTTATAACGTCTAATATCTATGCTAAACATGGTCAAATTCCCAAACATGAAGTTAACTTATGTAGAAATTAGTTCTGCCAGTCAAAAACCAGACTTTAAACTCTCCATGTGCAATGTTTTGTTTGTTTGTTGTTTTTTTGCTGCTGCTGTATTCTGGTGTTTCCTGTTGACTGTCAGGCTGACATCAGATTTTTATACTCGTCAGTTCCGAAGCTTTGGTTGCTAAGGTTTTTCATGTTATTTGCAGTTTGATTTTGCTCAAACATGTATGGGTGTATTTGAAAAGTTGACATCTCAAGCTAAAACAGACTGTTTGAGACAGAAGCTGCACTGAAGGTCTTCATAAAGGGCCAGTATAAGATACAAAAAGACATTAAACATATTGTCAGATTGTTGAAACCCTAACCCAGAACCAATCGTTTTGTTATGTGCACAGGTCTGTAGCTTGAATCCCTGCTAATACCTTCAATTTGTCCAGAGATAGATCTGCTGTTGTTCCATACGAGTAGAGGAACATTTCAATTTCCAATCAGAACTTTGTTGGATGGATAAAGAATGTCATTTTTTATATATTGCCAGTTTGCTACCAAATTAGTCAAGAAAAGTACTGACAGAAAAATAGAAAAATGGCAATAAACATGGAAGAGTGACAGAACTATAAAGATTTTTGTTGCTGTTGTTGTTTTTCTCTATCTCACGTCCTCTTAGTTGCTTTTCCTGGAGTTTCTAACTCAATTCTTCAGTTTTCTACTGTAAATGTTGATGGCTCAGTTGTCATCCCTGACCTGATGTTCTAGACTTAGGTCACAGTGATAACAAAGGATTGTATATGTGATGATGATAATGTTGCAGTTGAAAGCTCCAGGACATTGCAAGCAGAATCAGCCGTTTCTATTTATGCTGTAAAAATCATAAATTGTGATATGACTGAACGGACTGAAATTGCCACTGTTCTGTCTCTATATTGGCTGAAGCTATAGGGGAGCATCCATCATGTCAGAGGTGAACAGCAGGACTGCCTGATTTGCTTTTTTTTTTTTTTTTTTTTTCTTAACAAAAGGCTCATCAATCTTTAATAAATGGCCAAAAATGCTGAGTGTTTTGTTCTATTGTTGACAATGGTTGTCACAGGGCTTCCTCCCAGGATGCCACGATTGGCCGTGAAGTCTATGTTTATTTGCTGCTCCTCTTAAATATCATAATCAGGGTGACTGCATGGGACTCTGAGTTTTATGTAAATTGCATATAAGCCGATTACAAGTGAGGCAGTTCCGCTGTAAACATTATTTATTTTATGGACTTCCAATTTTCCCCCGACCAGATGTGATAAAGGGAGAATAATATTATGGCCATTATCAATGCATTGCATTATTGTTGTATTACGGTATGAGGATATTTCTCATGTCACACAAGGTAAGTAGTTTTTCTTCCAGAGACAAATTTGTCTTCCATGTAAAGAAGGCTGAGATGAGATAGATAGCTGGTTGGTATGGCAGTCCTATCATCTTATAATTCAGTTTTTCTGCATTCTGCCTAGAAGAAAAAGATTTTTGAATGTCTCAGCCATCCTCAGAAATACTGAAAAATAGAAAGGTGAACAAGCCATCCATGCTCTCCTTTTCTCTGTCACCCCTTTTCTCTACCTTCTCTCTCCATGTTGCCCTTGACCAGCACTGCTGATCCTTCCCATGGACGGGTGGGATGTCTTGAATAATGACAGCAAATAATTGGGTAGGAAGACAGGGAAACAATGGCATCAAAAAGCTATGTAGATTTTAATTTTAATGTAAGAAACTGATGAAAGACTGCCCTCTCCTTGTAAACTAGAATGTCTACGTGCACCTATGTGTTGGTATTGTCATCATAGGGCAATAGGAGATACACAACCTTAAACAGAACTTTGAGTAACCAAACCAGAAGGACAAAGCTTGTTTACAGAGTTTCTTTCCTTCTTTACTTTGGCATCTGCTTGTTTATGTATCAAATTGAAGAATGAGACTTTGTTCATTTTTGCCCCAACCTTAAAAAGCGTTCAGTGTGCTGAAGTCCTTAATGTTTCAAACAGTGACCCGTTGGTGCTGTTCAGCAGGGGTTAAGCCCAAGCAGTGAAAGAAAAACAGTCATAAAAAGGGTTTTGTATGTGACAGGTTGTGCAAGGTAGTGATTGAGGACTCCTTGCCTCTGTGGGACTATTTTCCTATGAAGGGAAGGTGGATACATTTTTACCTTGAGGTTCTAAAGACTGAATTTTGTCAGTCTCTTGTGGCTGGTGTGCTGTACTTCTCAGGTATTTCAATGGCAGATGACAGATGGCCTTGGTATTACATTTACAAAGGGAAGTAGAGGCTGAATCCTTACCTTCACACATATGCTGATGGCCTCTTGAGACTTTGTGGTCTTGCAGATGGCTTATGACCCTATCTTTGGGGGTCTTCCATTGGGGGTGCTTTACTTCTAAAGTACTTGACCTATTGCAAATGAGTCATGCTTTCTACTCTAGTTCATTCTCATGGAGGGTTAAGCTTCACGGCTTCGCCAAGGTTGCCCTTTGTTACATTTTCTATTTGTGATTTTAATGGACAGAATTTTGGAAGGACTGGAGCACCCCAATTTGATGACCTCAAGATTCCATGTCAGCTTTTTGCCGAT
The DNA here is from genome assembly GCF_027409825.1 of Scomber japonicus. Classification (NCBI taxonomy): domain Eukaryota; kingdom Metazoa; phylum Chordata; class Actinopteri; order Scombriformes; family Scombridae; genus Scomber; species Scomber japonicus. The sequence goes on along the minus strand of NC_070587.1, from coordinate 25,117,148 downwards.
GATATGGTTTCTACTGGCTTTGTCAGCCCGTGACCTCCACTATACATTGACTTCGGTTGGCAACCAAGTGTGAAATGGCTGGGATGAGGATTAGCACCTCCAAGTCTGAGGCCGGTATTCTCTGTCAGAAAAGGATGGATTGTTCCTTATAGGTTGGAAGAGGATTTTAAGCATCTCAGGGTTTTGCTCACGAGTTTAAAATTGTGATTCATGCAGCAACTGCTTTGTTGTAACTTTTTCTTGGCCTTGGAGCAGCTTCCTTCACCTATGGTCATAAGCTTTGGGGTGGTGAATGAAGGGATAAGATCACTGCATCACTTGTTACATGAAAATACTATTTCTTACCATTTCAATAATTCTGGGTTTACCCTGGAGGATGCAGGGATGATCCCATAGCTTTCCTCAGACTCAGTTCTTTCAAGCTGAATGAAGTCATTTGAGGTGATTCAGGCATCTAATCAGGATGTGTCCCTGGATGCCTCCTATCCAACTGGGAGGCAACCCTGGGGCAGAATCAGAACCCGCTGGAGGGATTCTATATCTCCGCTGGTTTGGGAATGCCTTGGGATCCCACAGGAGGAGCTGCAGGATGTGACTGAAGAAAAAGACTCCTGCTTATTTTACTCCCACTGCAACCTGGACCTGACTGAAAGCCAAAGAAAGATGCATGAATGGGTTTGTAGAGATTCGTGTAGAGCAAAAAAGTGCAAGCACTGACTTTGGAAAAGGTTTAAGTGTAAACTTAAAGCAATATATCTCTTAAAAAAAGTAAACTGATTGAATTGAAATTTAAATTTGATCATTTATATTATGTTAGTTGTCTATGGTATAAACGTTAGCTTTAGCTGATAACAGTAATACATTCTGACTAAATTTTGAAGTATTCATGCATCTGTTGTTATGAATAATTAGACCATAAAAAGTCCAAACACAAAACATCATGTATAAATCATTTTAACAAAAAGCTATGTATTTTACATTGGCTGTATTTTACACTGCACAACTTCTGAAAATTCAGCCATGTACTGATGTACAACTTAAATAAAACATTAGAAACAGGTACAATGGGCAGCATGTAGTCAAAGACAAGTGCAAGTACAACGTGAAAAAAAACACAAGTAAAAAGAAGACTTGAAATGTGCAAAACATGTACAATGCACATGTGAACTCAAGCACAGTGTACAGTTTGTAAAGTAACTTTGCACATGACCCTTAGATTACTACATATAGTAAGTTTTATATTGACTTGCCTGTCTATGTGTGAACTTTAACTTTAGCTGATTACAGTGAGACATTCTGACCAGATTTAACATATAAAATTATGGATAAAACTTCCCCCCCCCCCCATCAACACCACATTTAAAGATAATGAACATCGTTTTTTGGAAGAACAGTAGTGAGGACATATTTGACCCAAATGAAATGATTCTCCTCATATTAAATATGTATATAAAGGTGTGAGGAAGACGGTGTGTTTTCTCCCTGAGGGCTTGCAGCAGCCCATAGGCCTTGAAGTGCACTAAGGACACATTCTCTGTCAGATTAAGTCACTGGTGATAAGAGCATCCCCTCCTCTTTCCACCTATGTCTCTCCCACTGTGAGTGTCTCTGTCCTGCGTCTCAGCCTGCCCTGCCATCTGGAAAATTCTGGTTTAAAAATACCGCAACACTTCCTTTTGTTAAACTAAGCCCTTTTTTGTCCCCCCACCCTCTCTCGCTACCTTATTTATTTTCTTGTTCTCCCCAAATAACAGCAGTGCCGGGATGGGATGAGCGAGTGGAAGAAATAGAAAAAGAAAGGAAAAGGGGAGCGTATGAAAGAGAGAGGGAGGAGGGGGATGGGAGGGGGGGGGGGTTGATACAGTATATAGAGAGAGGGAGCGACTCGGCACTGTCAGAGCGAGCAGAGAGGAGGACAGGATGGTAGAGAAAGTTTATAAGGCGTAGTTTAGGAGGAAATGCGTGAGAGAAGCTGGGGAATCTGTGGTGGCCAGCTGCAAGAGGGGAGATAGCGGAGAAAGGCTTTTAATTCTCAATCCCCACAGAGCCTTTGAAAATTACCAATCTTCTTATCACAGACGCAGGGCTGCTTATGCAAATTGTTGTGGAGTGGAACGTTTAAACGGAAAATTACTCGACAGCATTTTTTTTCCCCCCTCTCTTCCCTCTCTCTCTTCCCTCTCTCTCTCTCTCTCTCTCTCTCTCTCTCTCTCTCTCTCTCTCTCTCTCTCTCTCTCTCTCTCTCTCTCTCTCTCTCTCTCTCTCTCTTCCACACAGAAAGCCTGTTTTGAGTCTCAGATAAGAAGATGAATTGCTCTCTCCGTGCTTTGAAGCGCGTCAGGATTTAAAGACTCCAGCCTCGGCTCTGGTCTAACGCCGCTGCTCTCGCTGCCTTTGTAGCAGAAAACAGGCTGAGAAAAAAAAGGGGAGAAAAAGCATTTCAAAACAACATAGATTCTGTGCTCAAACACATCGTCACTGCCTGAGGAGACAAGGAGCAAGGAAATATATAAATATTGCCTAACCCCTGCTCTTCACTCTATTTACTTTCATATTTTTGCTTGACACAGTCAACAATTTCTCTTTTTTTTCTTTTTTTAAATAATTGACTTGGATGAATAAAGCTCATATGCTGTGTGCAGGAAACATTAGAAACATTTGAAATCTAAATTATGCCATAAGCAATGAAACAGAAAATAGTGTTGAAAAAGCATTCCTCAGCTATATGAGTACTTCAAATAATAAAAAAATAAGAACTTACTAAATGCAAGTGGAATTGTGGTGTTTTACATGATTTTGAGTTTTATATTCTGTGATCATTCAGCTTCTAAAGTATGCTTCATTCACATAAAGGTTGAAGACCAGAAGAAAAAAAGTTCAAGTTCTTTATTGTTACTTCTGTTATACATGCTCAGCATACATAGGAGCAAAATATCATTCTCCACAGCACAATATACAATCACTAAAAACTACTAATAGGTGTTGGTGGGTCAGTGATAAATAAGGGTCAGCAAGATGAGCAATTCAAAAATATCTTTAAAAGAATAGTCTTAAAATCAGCATCAGGTTTGCTAAATATATTTGTGTTGGTTTTATATCATTTAAAATGACAATTGCACCATTTTTTTTTACCAAAAGTAAGACTGAATGCTCCTGAAAATGTCAAATGGTGTAACCACAAAAGAATGATAAATATTCAATATTTTATCAACATACAGGTTATTTAAGTGAACTTAGAACAATAGTATTCCATTAGCTTTATTTAATATAAAAAGTTAGAATGTAAGATCATGCCAAACTAGTTGAAGAGTTTTTATGTAAGTTGAATTATTTGGTACAAAGTTTTTATGGTTACACCACTTAGACATTTTTACCATAATCCTCTAATATATTCACTCAAAATTGATTAACCTCATTGATCCTGGTACTGCTAAATATGCTTGAGTGCAATAATAGTCTTTTCCTGAATACCTGAATACTGTACATTTTTGAGGAGTTTTCAACAAATAAGGTCTATAGTACAATATGGGATTGGTGTACCATGTAGGAGTGATGATAAATATAATCATTTAGGAAATATACAAGGTGATAACAGGATACAGAATCCAAAAATGGTGCATAATCAGTCGGAAAGAAAGAAAGTGGCTCTTGTAGTTGAATGTATGTGTGCATGTTGTGGGGGTGGAGGGGGAGGGGGGTCCTGAGTGCTCAGAGTCCTGATGGCTTGGGGGCAGAAGCTGTTATATAGTCTGACACACCTGACACAGATGCTGGAACCCCCTACATGTCAGGAGATGGTTAGTGAGATGATGGGGAAGTGTGTGTGTGAGGTCAGCTGCTATGTTTGTAGATGTCAGTTATGGTGGTGGGGGGGAAAGAGACCCCTACCAATGATTCTCTGCAGTGACTTGTGGTCTGAGACTTTGCCTTTCCCAGTCATACAGTTCATCAGAATGGAGGTTGGGGTTGGGGGATGGGGCTGCTTTGCCTTCCTCAGTCTCTGCAGGAAGTGGAGGCGTTGCACACATTTGCCCTGAGGTTTTCATTGAGTTTGCGGCTGCAATCTGCGTGTATTCATCACCTGATTCACAAGGACAGCAGCTCATTACCCAATCAGCTCCTGGGCTGTGCCTGGCACTGACCCCAGACTCACACTGTGAGGAGGGGGGGAGCTCATAGGCACAGGCCAGAGGTGCTTTTTCCTCTGAGATCACTAAGCTCAGGAAATAAATAATATCTTTACCTAAGAAAAAATATAGTGCTCAAATGATATTATCATCATCATCATCGAGAGAGAGAGAGAGAGAGAGAGAGAGAGAGAGAGAGAGAGAGAGAGAGAGAGAGAGCTCACAGTGGAGCAGGTGGACAAACTTCCTTGTGGCTCTTGTAAAATCTGCACTTTATTTAACCCCGCTCTTCAGAGATGCAGGATTATTCACACAAAAAACTGACAGTCAAACACAGTGGTGTGACCTCAGTAAATCCAGCAGAATACATAATCAACATGCCTCCTCCTATTATTAACGCGATCCTCCCTTAAATGCATATGCAATGCAGAGAGAGACTCAACACACTCCCGACAAATGATCCGTACGGACTGTGACTCGGCCCGGTGCATCCGTTTGATAAATACATACGTGTTTGAGGTAAAATGCATCACATGAATAACAGGCGTGAAAGCCTCAGTAAGTCTGTTCCTGACTGTCTGCAGAGCTCTGACTGGCATCTCACTTACATGTTTTCAAAAAACATATTACAAGCAATTGAATAAAAAGGGAGAAATGTTATGATGAGTTCTGAAGAAAATTTAACAAACTAGAAATGATGTGACCAAAAAGTTATTAATAATCTGTATTAATAATTAGACCATAAACAGCCCAAAAATATAAGAAGCCACTATGTATAAATCATTGTTAACAAAAAACATGCACAGTGCACATCTTATAAAATATGGCCATGACCAATGTACAACTTTCAAATGAACCCTTTACATACTGTTCATATTCTACATCCTCTCAGTATGTTCAGGGTACATTTTGACCTGGTCTAAGAATCCCCTCATAAAAAAGTGTGTAAGCCAAATTTTGAGCCACAGATCTATTTATAAAGCATCAACAGTTAATATTGTTAATTCAGAAACTTACAATTTTAACAATACACTATTTTTGAGTCAATGCTTTATTTCCTCAGTAGGGAATCTTTCTGAGCTACACTGCACTGTAGATTGACCCTGGGGGGTTAGGGGGGGCATGTGCATGTACAACCAAAGTAGACACAAGGTACAATGGACAGCATATAGATTCAAAAGATTAATTACATTACATTTAAAATAAGTATAATGTGCACCTTAAAATAAAAAACACTTGCACAACATTTAACCTCAAGTACAATTTCTAAAGTCCCCTTGCACATTACCCTTAGATTAGTATACAGTATATTTTATATTGTTGTATTTTATATTGTGGTTTCAGTAGACAGTTATATATATATATAATATACAGTCACTGTAAGAGGATTTTCCACTTTTACCAAGAATAAAATTATGATTAAAACTTGCATTTTTCTCCCATCAACACCATATTTAAAGATAGTGAACATGGTTTTTTGTAAGAATAATTCACAAATACTGTGACTTATTATATAGTGTGCATATATTTGACTCAAATTGACTGTATCTCACCTTTAATATGAATTATTCTTAAGGACACACACAACAAATGTCCAGTGAACAAACTTAATACAAGAAGACATGTAAATCTAAAAATGTACAAGTTGTATGATACTCTATTTTGAACAATGTACAACTTGTACTGTTAAACAAACCACAGTATACAATGTACATTCACATTGTGATGTACTTTATTGTCTCCCTGGGCGAATTTGTATTATAGAACCTTTATTTAATCAGGTAATCACATTGAGATCAAGATCTCTTTCACAAGATATTGTTTGGCTACTTTGTCCTGTAGAACAAAGAAATCAATACAAAAGCAATTATAAGACATATTCAGTGTACAGTAAATACATTACAGAAACAATGCAGTGTGTCAGTGCATCTTGAGAAATGCAGTCACTGGAGACACTCTCACTATAATGTAGTTAACAGGCTTCTGCTCCATTTGCTAAAAGCATCTTAAGGCTGAAAGCCATCTTGGGCTTGTTCTCACATTTGTAGCCTGTTTTTGAAATCACCTGACTAAAGATGCTCTTGGAAAAAGATGGTGCTTTAATGAGCACTTTTTAGCCACTCAAAGAGGAATAAAAGCATTGTGAGAAGGTGATAAACCTCAACTTTTAAATTAAGCAATGACACAAGCACTTAAGAAGCAAATTAATTGATAGCCCTCCATTGGTTGAATAATTAAGTTCAGGAGAAGAAAAAACACTTGCCAATTTGTTGCCTCCCTCCCCCTCCTCCTCCTCCTCCTCCTCTTTCTCTCAGCCATGTAAGACAAGACTAATGTGCAGCAAAGCTATCACAGTGATGACTGTGCAGCACTTTGATGGAGAAAACACAGACCACTGCTATAGTTTTTTGACAATCATCCCATTGTTTCTCCATTTTATCTGTGTTTGTCAGTGTGGCCTTCCTTCACAAATGTGTTAATCTCCAGTGGAAATGTCACTTTCCTTGTTCATTTATTTTCTCTTCTCAAAATGCCTTTTTTTCTTCTGTTTAATTCAAATTGGGAGCGCTGTGGAAAGGCACAGAATTAGATTGAAAATGGAAAATAAAGCAGTTGTTTGTTGGTGTTTTGGCTGCTTGGTTATTAAAACTGGAACTTGACATTCATGCACTTTGGCATTTGCTTTCACATATGCAGAAAATGAAGGTTTAAAGCTGCATATTTTATCTTTCATGAACTGACGACTCACTGGTTAAATCACAGAGTGGCAAAGTGGACAAACATGAAAGATTGATAGCAGGTGTAGGATTATGTACGTGTCCAATGTTTCTGTCCACCCACCTGCTGAATTCTTTCTCCCCACAGAGGCAGCTGAGGAAGAGGAAGTGTTACCTCCTGGTGGCTGGAGCCATCGTCCTCACCATCCTCATCATCATCATTGCTGTTTCAGCGAGAAAATGAGACTCTCAGTGGTAAGATTTATCATCTACAGTACAGCTCTCCTGCATACTGTCAGAAACACTCCACATTGTCTGGTCCACATTGGTTTTAACACATTTCAATAATACTAGAACAAAGCCTGCATCAGGATGTAGTTTGATGATATTTGCCTTTTATTCAATTTGAGATTTAAGCCAGGCGGTGTCATCCACTTTGATGTCACCACATGGGACAGTGAAATGCCCTTAATTTTAAAACTTTAAACAACACACACACACACACACACACACACACACACACACACACACACAGCCTGACTTTGGATTCCAGTTTTCTCTTGTAACAATAGGGAAACACATTACCATTATCGAGCCAATTATAAATAGGATTTTGGTGTGATGCCTGATCAAGTTGGACAGACTCTGGTCCAGTCAGTTGGTGAACAGTTGGGAACTAAAAAAATTAATTGAGGTGTAGCTTCAACAACTTCGTTTTTCAATTAATCCGACAGTGGTGCAGTGGTTAGTACTGTCGCCTCACAACAAGAGAATTCTGGGTTCTGGGGTCCTTCTGTGAGGAGACTGCATGTTCTGGTGCCTGTGTGGGTTCTCTACAGGTACCCCAGCTTCCTCCCACAGACCAAAATCATGCATCTTAGGTTCATTGGTCACTCTAAATTGCCCAAAGGTGTGAATGTGAGTGTAAATGGTTGTCTGTCTACTATATGTTACTTGACCAAGGTGTACCCTGCCTCTAGCCCAATGACAGCTGTGATAGGCTCCAGACAAAAAAGCTCAGTAGTTCCTCAGAGTTCATGGTGATGTCTAATGGCTTGTTTTATCTCAAAGTATAACAAACAAAAGCAGAAAATCTTCATCATTTTTGATCCAGTCACTGTCCATCATGCTCATTAAAATGATTTAAAATATGTATAATATTTACTTATGTAATCAAGACAGTTAACATTCCAGTTGTAATCAAGGAAATACATTTCTTTTTTGTTTCCAGGAAAACATTTTGACTGTGCAAGACTGCAATACAGACTAAATGTTCTATTACAGAAAAACTCTGCACAAATATAGCATGTGACAGGAGCAACCAATCACTTACCAGGTCATCAGGATATGGATTCAATTTAATAACATAATTAATACAGGCCATCAAAACAGATACGCATGAAAAGTTATAGAACGAGGTTACATTTCAGCACCATGGACAGCGCTGTCAACCAATAATAATGTGTCAGTATGGAAATCATGTATATATATATATATATGTATATATGTATATATATATATATATATATATATATATATATATATATACCATTTTAAAAATTGAAATAAACTTTACATTAAGACATACAATGGAATTTGAATTTGCTGACATCACATAACTCTGCTTCCTGTCATATTGTTTAGAAAATGTTCTCTGACTAGATTTTAATATCAGAAATAAAATGTTTTATGTGATAGATTTAATTGTACAACAAAGTGCATCCACTTAAATGTTAATGTTGTACTTACAGTCATATTTAAGCTTTGTTAGCATACATGATTTCCATACTGACACATTATTATTGGTTGACAGCGCTGTCCATGGTGCTGAAATGTAACCTTGTTCTTTGACTATATATATATATATATATATATATACATATATAATATTGCAGCATTTTAGGCCTCTATGAGATAGGGATAGTACTTATAGGGAAATTAAAGAAAATTAGGGGAGAGAGAGAGTATCTATTAATCATTGGTGCATTCTGGGGTGTTCTTTAAATAAAAACAATATAGATACTTTTACTATCCTTTGGAAGGTGGTTTGTTAAGTCTGTAATACCAATAATGTGACTACTTTCAGTGTCAGTACAGAGTTACAGAGAATGGTTTGTGACATTTCACACTATTGAAAGTTCATAAATCTTTACAGAAATCTCTAAAACTTTTAAGACATTTTAAGGTAGGCGATTCAAATCCAATTCCACTCACCTTTCTCTTATTTAAAGACTGAGATGTACACTGTATCAGTTTGCCAAAGCCTTGAAATCAACAAATTGGCCCCGAGACGCATGTGAAAAGGTTGCTGCTCTCCCTTCTCACTAAACCCTGTTACCCAACATTAACAGTGTTTGTTTGTGTGATAAATCATTAGTTTCTGTCCAGTGTTTCAGTTCATCTGTCATCAGTTGTGTTCTCCACATAACAAAATACAAGTTCCATTAGAGTATCACAAGGTTATGTTTTGCTGCTTTGCTGTGTGCTTTTAATGAGTGTGTATTGTGATGCTGTGCTTCATCAGTGATAGTGTCAACAGGTGTGCATCATTAGGTGCTGTAAGCTGACTGGGCTCCATCAAGCTGAGAGAGGAAAGGTGAAGAAGTTCTCTAGTGAATGACACAGTTTGTCACAATCATGGCTTTGACTGTGTATCCATAGATGAATAGTGTTTATCAGCTCTAACAGTCATTTCATATTAATGTTTATTCTGTTAAAAGTATTATTAGAAAGCTTTATATCAGTCTAGCTCACCCTCTGGTAACCTGAGCAGATGGTAGGTTCCAGTTAGGCGAGGCTGAGAAAGTAAAAGACAAGTCACTGGTTTACAGTAATAGGAAGGAGGGAGCGTAGGTGGCAGCTTGCTGTCAGGATGTACTGTAGGTTACTGTTGGGGTTTTTTTTCTCCCCCTCAATTCTTCAATTTTAAATTATCTTTTTAGAATTTCCTGGGGTTTATTTTTGCCTTGGTTTCATTAATATTTTACTTAATAAAAGCCACCTTTTTGCACATATTCCTTCCCACCGGTCTGTTACTTCAAAATCCCCTTAAAAGATTGGCCCTTTTCTATGGGGTGGCGGTGCTATAAGGCCATAGGCATAAAGTCTCTCAAAGATAAATATCATGCATTGGTGAGTTCCAGCTCAGTTTTCTGCAAATGTTCACTGGCTTTATGGAAATACTGGAAAAGTATGTGCCAAACATTGGCGTCAACTTGAGTGTCAAGTTTATCCATCTGCTCACATAACTGCCTCATTTTGCCATTTGTGTTTATAACTTCTAATTTACTCTTTTTCTCTCTATATAATCAAATGCAGTACTAACACATGACCACTGATTCTTCAATGCATGGACACAATTCCTGTCTTGCATTGAATGTTCATACATTAGAAGATGCTGGTGGATTCTCTATCTGCCAGTTCGTACTGTCAATCAATGCCATGTCCAACTATCTGGTAACACTGGAAGTCATCTGTAATTAGATCCAGTGGAAAAGATAAACATAGATGGGTAATGCCTGGCCTGAAGTTGGTTGTCATATGTTTTGAATTCCTACAAAATTGTGCTTGGTTTTATTTTATAAAGGAGAATCAAAAGAAACTTAAATTAGCTGTGTTTCTTCTACGTTCCTGCATGTTTAACAACGTTACCATAGCAGCACTTAACTCATTTTAGCCTCATATTACTCATTGCTGGAAAGGTTTCCTAGTCTAACATCATCTTTTCTCTCAATATTTTCACAAGATGTCTCTGCTTGAATAAAGTATTGATCGTCACCTATTTTCCTCTGGGGAGGGAGGGGCGGGGGGGGGGGGGGTGGAAATCCTGTGGAACAAAGTATTCTATTCATAAAACAACAGGCTGAATCAATGCTCCCATGGCAACTGGCCCATGTTGAGGCTCAGCAGTTGGCGGTCGACGTTTAGGTGGCTAGACACTACCAGTTAACATACAGACTGTCTCACAGCTTAACAAATAGAAATGGGATATTGTGGAGTCCATTCCTGGCTATTATACTCTTTACACATTTTTTAAAAATACCTCATGATATTCACGTGTGCACAACCAGAATATAACGGCTATGGAAATGGGGGTGCATCATGTTTTGTCCAAATTATTATACATTTAAATGTATTTTCTGTTTTCTGTTTCAAAGATCTTGGGAGAATCTTGAAATAGAGTTTAAAACTGGTATCTAGATCCAACATGTTTCATTCATATGATCAAAAATACATAAAAATTAGCATCTTCATTTCAAACTGGTCCATGTATGAAGTCCCAACATAAAGGTTAAATGCAACTAAATTATCAGAATATCTAAAGTTAAGTTTAATAGACTTTCACTTAATGCTACTATCATGCACTTTATTTTGACTTCCACTCAAATAATGTGCTTTGGGGGGATAGATACTTGGGTAAGCTACATATTTGTTAAGCTTTTCTCAGATTCGAAGTTTTTTAGTTTCTCTCCGTTTTTTTAACCTGTTATAACTTTTAATATTTCACTGTCCACTTAGGTGTTCTGCAAATAAATGAGTAAACAAATTCAAGCAAACTCTGCCACAATGTGAAATATCATCGGATATAAAGGCTTATAATGTTGGTATCTTTGCTCTGGATTACTTCTTGGCACACGCATACATTCCCTGCAGAAATCCCCTTCTACTTCCTTTACTCAGATCTCAGATTAGTAGCTCTTCATGTTTATGGAAATAGACCAAAATCTTTGTTTTAGCAGATGAGGCAGGATTACTAACCACTGTGTGTGTGTGTGTGTGTGTGTGTGTGTGTGTGTGTGTGTGTGAGTGTGAGTGTGAGTGTGAGTGTGAGTGTGAGTGTGAGTGTGTGTGTGTGTGTGTGTGTGTGTGTGTGTGTGTTTTGTGTAAATAACTATCCTTGTTCTCGCTGATGGTAAATAATTTTATACCTCACTATTTGAGTTTATTGCCACTGCAAAAAAGTCACAAGCATGGCAAAGTCAACAACTATTTCTTGGCCGGTTGCCGTGACTTCCCAGAGTCTTCTCCAGAAAGTAAAGTTCTAAGGCAACCAGAGACACCATATAGAAGCTGTGCATGTTCACTGTGTACCAATTCAATAATAAATTCTGTACAGTATACACACGACTCATTACAGTATACTCTTACAGTATGCTTTCTTCCTTTTAGAAAAAAAATCCCTACTCCAGCCTTCTAATCGACTGTGCAGGGATTGTAATCTTGCCCTCTACAAATGCAGATTTTCTCTTGTCTATTTCTACTGCAGTTTGCATTGTGGGACAACACAATCCATCCACACACACTCTGATATACAGCATATTTAGTTTTTATGCTGTCTGGTTTCAGATTCCTTTTTGCTTTTCAAACCCTGCAGAATTAGTATGTAATATGGATATGGGACACAGCTTGTTGTTCATCAAGCAGTTGTTCCAGCATGTACGTTTTAGTTTTTCCATTTCCATTGCTGTTGCTGTGCAAATTAAACAAAATATGTCTTCATTTGTTGGTTTTAGAGTAGTTGGTGGCAATATCTTTGAACTTTCAGACAGAGCACAGCACTTTCCCCCTGCCTTCAATCTTTACACCAAGCTATAATAATAATAATTAAAGCTGCAAGCAGCGGTGAACCGGCCCTCACCCCCCCATGCATGTCAGTTTACAGATACAATAGGGCTTCACGCTGGTCAGCACTCGGGCCCTAATGATAATAATGAGAAGAAGAACATTTAAATGTACCATATCTTTCATTCATAGTGAAACTCTGTGCATTAATAACAACATAAAGAAAATAATAAAAGTCTTCATGAATAAAAATGCTTCTAGGCCTTTTCTAAAAAAGACTAGTGTTGGCGTTGCTTTCACATATCTCCATCCCCTGGAGCTGCTGCTGGAGGCCCAGAGGAGCAAACTGCTGGCAGATCTGAGGGTGCCAGTGGAGATTTGTGGTATGTTCAGTTTGTGTAGGTAGGGAAACGCATGGTTGTCGATGGATTTGTAGTTTAGTAGCAGAACACAGGGAGCCAATGCAATGAAAACAGAATGTGTATCCCCTGCAAAGGAATCTCTGTGAAATGCACATTGCAGTAGTCCATGAAAGGAGGAGATAAATGCACATATGTTTCTCTCCATCTGACAGGGTTAGACTGAGGCAGAGTTTAGAGACAGTAGACAGAAGTTTTGCATAGATGTCTTATATGGTCATTAAAAGTTCATTCGAGGATCAAACCTAACACTCCTATGACTCATGTGACTGAAGAGGAAAGGATGATATCCTGGAAGTCAAAGTTGAGATGAGGTATGGCTGATATGAATCCAGGCTGGGGTGCCAATAAGGAAAACTTAAATGTTTTAGTCTGTTTAATTGGAGGAAATCTGTGCTCATCCATGGCTTTATCTCCATTAAACAGGTATTGATGGCTGCAGAAGGGCTTGGGGCACTTTTGATATACAGCAGGGTATCATCGGCATAGCATTAAAAATACATCCCATGTCTGCTGATGACAATGCTGCTGGCAATCAAATGGTGGTGTGGAGGTGCTCTAAGGGGATAGTGTGATCCATAGTGTCAATTGCAGCACTTGGGTCAAGCAGAATTAGGAGAGAAGGCCAGAGGAGCCATCAGCAGATCACTTACAACCCTGACCTCAGCTGTTCCAGTGATGTGTTAAAACCTGACTGAAAATTTGCAAATAGGTTGTTGCATTTAAGGTGGTCCTGAAGCCTGCAAGAATGGAGAGGTTGACTGTTTGATTGATCTAGGGTCTGAGAATGGGGATGTATGATTTGAGTAGAGCTGTGGGAATGGGGTCTTATGACACAGGAGTACAGGATTTCCTCAGTATGACTCTGGCTGGTGTCAGTAAAATAGATTAGAGATGGCAAGCTCCCAGACAGGGGGTCGATGACAGGAGGAGACGGAGAGCTAAAGCTGCACAACAGAGAGTGAATGTTGTTGACCTTGGCTTTGAAAAAGTCAGTGAAGCTGTTACATCCTTCTTCTGTAGCCTCAACTGGGGAAGAAGATTGTGGCTTCAGGAGTTGATTTATGGTAGAAAAAGATACTTTTTTTGCCAGGATTGCTATTAATTAGTTTGGAGTAGTACTGTGACTGAGTAAGGGACTGTAAGAGACATGGAGTAAGTCCTTAGTTGTTCACAGAAGACAGTTTATAGACAGTGAGCCTAGAGTATCTCAACTGTTACTCCAGGATAGGTTTTTATTTTCTACAGTTTGTGAATGAACCAGGGAGCACAGTGTGGAAAATTGACCTCATGCGTGTTGACAGGTGCGTGAAGATCAAAGACATTCATATAGTGACATTAGTTTACCAACTGATGCAGAAGCTGGGCAGCTGATGGGTGCTGGAGTCAATGCTTTCGATGCTTACGATTAGTAGGGGGTGACAGGAATGTCGAATCCATTGAGACCACCATGTGGTCAAATACACCCAGTTCATGAATTTTAGATTATTGATGGGGGTTATTAATGACAATGTTGGTTAATATGGAGCAGAGTGAGGTGAGGCAGTCATGTATTCCTGGAAAAAAGATGGGGTGGGAGGTAATGGTAGATGATTAGGACCATCAGGGATTATGGAGATCAAGGCATTCAAAACAAGAAAGGCATTGGCAGGGGAGACACTTTCCATTCAACCTGGTGACAGAGCTGCAGGCTTTTTCTATGTGACTATAGCCAGGAGGGCAAGCCTCATTAAGCACAGAGTACTCTGGTTTATGCCAGACTTCAGTTAGCCACATGAAATCAAGCCCCTTGTTCAAGATGTGTTAAATAAACCCACTCCATATTTTGAATCTCACCTATTCTAGAGTAGTCTTGTAATGTTTTCAGTAATGACACCCAAGTTTGTTTTGATATAGAAAAAATGTATTTTGATTCTAGCTTCATATTTAAAGTACGGATAGAAGAGAGGGTTCAACCTTCTCATCTAAGACTCCAAATGAGAGTGACTATTTCATATTCCATTGGTTTATAGAATTATGGGAATTAGGGCAGAAAGATGATTGACAAGATCTAATCAATTTGAGAATGCAAGGAACTCTGACTGCATTGGAAAGCAGATATGTTGCAGGAAAATAGGGAAGGGTGACAGCATGGAAGTTCACCAATGGAGAAATAAATGTAAAACATGAAAGTAAAGCTCTTCCTCAGTGTGTACACAGTAAAGCAGCTGCTTTCAGTAAAACTGCTTGTGTCATTAACTGTATGTAGTTTAAATACCACAGCTGACCACAAACTAATGCTGGCCTTCCCCTTAGAGATTCACTGTTAGCTAGCTATATTTACCTAAATAGAAATACATTTCTAGAGTTGCATTCACACTAGTCCTCAAAATGGCTGTTGCTTCAGATTATGAAATGATTTGGAAAACATCCTAATTGTGTCTTTGGATGCAATGACTGTAAAATGGTTGCTCTTCAGTTCAAGTGGAAAATGTCCTGATAAGACTGTAACGCATCACTCCATTGTGTCAGCTGAGAGGGTTGTGCTAGCTAAAGCTGAGAAACAGTTTTCTCTCTGATGGGATGAAAGGTAGAATTTCTACGGGATCATTAAAATTAAAAAAAAGATGACATTCGCCTCAATGTCCTGAAGCTGGATTGCTGTTTACTAAAACACATTATTTGATACTACCACTTAATGGCACCCAAGTGTGAAATTTTCAAATTCTACATATAATGGCTTTAAATCTATCCTTGAGACCATAATATATATAAAAATAATAAATAAGTAGACCAGTAAATGTAAATGTGACATCCTGTACATGGCAAACATTTCTTGTAGGCAAAAAACTGTCTATGAGTTCAGAGACAATCTTAGCCCATCTGGATTGCATTGATAAATTTGAGATTACACTGTGACATGCATCTAGTCTGATGAATATGAATATTTATATGCTGTGAATGTGTTTTACTAGTGGATCTACCAGCATTATTGGTTCTCTGTGTCTTGTCTTGACGTCAATACTTCCCATCATGTTGCATTTGTCAATGGCAGATTAGAAATTACATTTTTATGGACTCATCTTGTTTTGGAAGAGACAAATATTTTCTAATCCGTACAGAAAAGACCATTTGGAGTCCAATAAAAAGTCCACCTGCCTTGAAATAAGACCAGTTAATTATGATTATGATAAGCTAGAAGTTAGTTTGAAGTGGTAATTCTTATTTTTTTGGTAGTGGTAGAAGCTGTTATCACAATATGAATAGCATTATCCTTTAAATGTGATGGTGAATGATTGATCTATGATATATATGATGCACATGTTAGCAATCCTTCACAAATCCAACAGAAAAGTGGTAAAGTTTGGTGTCAGTTTCACTAAAAATCAATAATCGTTCCATTGTAAAGCCTCAGAGAGATTTACAACTGTGCAGCATCTATCCCACGGAAAACCTTTTGTTTGTGTTGACTGATCTTTCTCCACCAACTCCTGAGAAAAATATCTGGCTCCTAGCTGCTTAATGTTCAGGTGTGTGGACCAGCTACTCACTAACTTTGTGCATTTATGAAAGCTTTTGTGTCAAAACCAGCTACCTGTTGGGACAGGAAAATAGTTGTTAAGAACAGTGAGACGGAACCAAAGCAACAAGCAGAGGCGAGTGATTTTCTGTGGATTCTTTTGTTATTTGATGCCACATAAAAATATTTAAAAGTGCAGCTTTATGCTTTTGCACGCTATGTTTTCAGTTTGTTTGTTTTTTAAACCTGTAATTCCCTCTTTTATAATAACTGAGTCAGTCCAAATAAAGTCTTCCAGAACTCATATGTTTATCCATTTGTGCAGTTGTTTGTGATATTCACTATGCTGAGCAGGTCTTCATAGAGCCAGCTGTACATAGATCCTTATTGGCTGCTAATGCTGTCTCTCCTATTCATTATTAAGATGATGGATGCCATCCGTAACCCTGGCAGAGAATCAGCTACAGTACAATGACTGCTTGACCACTTCATAGCTTTATGCACATTCTTATCCTTGTAACCATTTCCCTCTAAGCTGTCTGTCAGTGTCCACATTAATGTCAAGTTATTGGTATAGTACCAAAAGAAGTTTGATCAGTGTGCTTGAAAAGACATAGAGCAGAGACAAGGTTAAAGGAAATCAAAGCAAATGAAAAGCATATAAGGTAAATATACAACCTGTGTAAGGCAAACAGAGGCAGTACAAGATTTAGGAAGGATCACTCACAAACAAAAGCCTTGGAGAAAAGGTGTGATTTTGAAACTTTTTTTTCGGGAAATACATCAGTGGAAGCTGGAAATTTAATGCTGGAGTCGATGCTTTTGCAGAAAGCTGCTCAGTCACTTTGGAGACTGAACATGAGCACAAAACAAGTAAAAGGCATGTTGTTTATCCAAAGGTCATGTTAAAAAGCCATTCTCAAATACATAGCAGGATCCTGAAATGTGTTCAAACCTTGCCTGTGACTCAGCTCAAAGGAATCATAATGTGTGTAGCATGCACCCTTTTATTCAGATCCAACCAATACAAGTCAGTGTCAGTACATCAGTAAACAGGCATATGAGAAAAAGTTCAGGGCGCTTAACTGATCTTTTTCAACTCAATACATCAAAGTGGTACAAACAAACTTTGTGACTAACAAAACTCAAAGGAATTGTCTGAAAAAGGAGAAATCTTGCTCTAACCAGTCAACAGTTATAGCAAAAAGATGGACTCAGAATAGCAGGCTGGAGAAGCATTATAAGTCTTCACCTAGCTAACCTGTCCTACAATATCCAGAACCACCAACCAAAGCCTTAGTGCTGAGTTATGCATATGATGTATCACCTAGCCACATCAGAAATTCAAATGTGTATCATAGCTGTTCTATAAAAGCTGACCATCATACTAAGACGGGAGGCATGATAATGTTTAAATACAGGGCTCACATATTCAGATGGTCATTCACATGAAAAGTGGCATAGTGGTGTAAGGAATGAAAAGGTACAGCTTTAGAAAGAAGTTCAAACCCTGGTTCCTTTCTCGCCTCTGCAGACCTGGCCAATCAAAGCATGATAATGTGTCAGATTGTCGTTTTTTTGGAAATTACACAGATTGTTGGACTCTTTGAATGTAGCTGAACTCGGAGGACTCCACCTTTGCTACTAAAAGAGTTATATTACAGACAGCTGGAATAGTAATAGGAAAGTGTATAAAACCTGTAAACTTCAGATTCATTGCAGTAAGGACATTAATGTTATTGGTGAGCTGGCCATCTGTCTTAGGTCTTTGATGGAGCACATTGATTGATAGATCTCAAGACACAACATGTTGCAGCACTGATTGCCCAGGTCAGCAGGAGAATGTGCTTATACCTGCAACTCCATGTCCATGTCTAATAAAAGCAACAGAGTAGAAGAGATATTCATTGACTGCAGAGAGGGAAGGACAGTGACAGTAAAATGTTGGATGAAATGCTGTATAATTTACATCTATTGTAGCTCCCATCATGCTATCTAGCCTATAAGTAACTCCCACAGTTTATACCTACAACCCTACATTTTGCCAGTCTGATTGCAGCTTTACTCAAAGCTGGTTAATTTGATAGAAACAAAGAATATAGAGCTACTTTAAACCACTGACTCTGTGGTGTCAAGTTGCTTCAAGACAACATGCTAATTTTCAGCCTCCTACACATTAAACAACACCTAAATGCATGAGCTAAGCAGGTGGGCAGGTGTTATGGGTATTAGTTCTGTTTTGTAAAGGCTTCGCCCCCTAAGAGCTGTCGCTATTGGGTTTATTCCCACATGCATACGCAGTTGTGAACTCTTTCTTATCGTGCCACTTGCCCCACACAGTTGCCCTCCTCAATCTCAGGTATAATACCATGGTGACCTCAGCTTTGCTCTCAATTTTTTTCTTCAGCTTGTTATGAGGCAGTCGGTAAGAAGGAGAATGAAGAAGGCTCAGCATACCAAAGCAGTCTGTCTCTGTCCTGCCTGCCGAACGGGTAACACCCTTGAGCCATGCTGCTCTAGGGATTGTAAAGTGTGTGACTCCTGTCTACAGTGAAATATCTAGACTGGATGGATTGTGAGGGTATTTGGTTGACTCTTACTGACCTAGGTGAACTCCTGACTCTTTTTCTAGTGCTACCAGCAGGTCAATGTGTTACATTATCCAGTGACATATCCCAACATCTGCCAGATGTATTGCCATAAAATTTGACACCAACATTAATTTTATTACATGATATATTTAAATGATGTTGTGTCATCTAGTGCAGGCATGTCCAAAGAGTCATGTGGCTCAGACCAAACAGGAGCACACCAGGCTTGACTCATTTAATCAACTGATCTAAGTCTTCAGACAGTTTGGTAGAATCATGTGTGGTCTTTGGTTGGAACAAAAACCTGCAGGCACATGACCCTTTATGGAATAGTTTGAACATGCCTGATCTAGTGCCATCAAGTCAAAATTTCAGTTTTTGCCAGTGCTTAAATAACCAAACACCTGCAAATGAATGAGATTCCTCTCAGCGTCAGCTTTATGTTTAATGCTAATAAGCTAACTTTAGCATACTAATGTCGAACAAACAAATATGAGTACTATGATTAACAGTATATGTGCTAATCATTAGCAGGTTATGCTAGCATTGACATTAAAGCAGCATTGCTGTAGACTCTTAAGTCAACCCTACGATGCACTGCTCCACATTTTAAAGATGTTGAAACTTTCATACTACTCTATTGCTGATGGTGACGACACAAAATAATGACTATTAGGTAGTGTCTGAAACTGTTAACTGTCTATTATATAGGGACTGAATGAGTGAATAAGGTAGTGATTTTAGACACAGCCACAGTTTAAGTAGTTGTCAACGACAACAAGCGTACTCCTCACTATTTTTCTCCCCAGCCAGACAGAGTGTATAAAAGAAGTGAGTGAAAGAGTGATGGAGAACAGAAGCAGGAAGGCAGAAAGGAGAATAGCAAGTGCCATACATCAGTTTAATGAGGATGACGATGACAGAAATAACTGGGGAGCTGCTTCTGCTCTCAAATCAATAGCATGGCTCTTTATGGCACTCTCAATAATGCAATAACGGCACCCTGACACTTATTTCTATACGAGTTATGTTGCTGCCCTCACGTCTTGTTTACAGAGTCATTTTTTTGAATGAAGATTTTTCAATATGCATGTCAGCCCTATGTGTTAAAACTACATTCTTGCATGTGCATTGTGTAGGAGCTGCTGGAAGTCATGTTTCTTACGAAGCTGTCTCCTATGCAAGGGTTAAAGTAATAACCCATGATATTTTGCTATAACTATATTTCAATTGTGCTACTTCCTTTCACAGCCTGATCTTTAATCCTGACTGGTAGCTTTATGGACATGACTGGAGCAAAAGGGGAATCATAAAGACTATTATTATAAATACAGTATATATTAAGGCTAAAATAACCAGCGTGGATCAAAGGTCTGAAAATTGCTTTCATTAATCAAAATGAAATTTAACCGTTGAGGCATTTCAGGAGATTTTCTGTTAAGGTCTGTGATTTAAGAAGGATAACACAAAATGAAAATAAGGAGGGCACCACACTATTAATTAAATGTATGATTCACATTTAAGTATTTACAAGAGCCCTCCACTGAATCATCTAATATGTTTTCCTGTTTAAGCATATTGAGCAGTTAAAAGGAACAGTTCCATGTCCAAACCTGGTGTTATTTTTAAAATGTCATCGTAGTTTCAAATGTCACTTTGGCTTTAACTGCCACTCTTTTGCAAATAATCTGCATGGCTTAATATTAGAAAGGGGTTTTTTGTTTTTTTATTTTTTTAATTTGTGATATAAGTGAAGTGACCCTTTAATATCAACACATTTATTTTACTTTTTAAACACCATAATAATGATTCATGCTCTCCAGGATGACACATTTAAGTGTTTTCTGATCTGATACCTCTATCGACAGTAATTGATTATATGACATCATTTGTCCATGCTTAAAACCATTACAAATCACTTTTAAAAAATAATGATGTTTTATGATGTGACAGCTCAGTAGTTTAGGTCTGGTTAGGGTTAGGAAAAGATGATGGTCTGGGCTCAAATAAATACATTGCTAAGGTTTGGGAAACAACAAAGTTACTACTTCCTTAAGGTTAGGACCTTTGTTGTCATGGTTACAATAACAACTACATGTGTGAGGTCAAGGGACAATCACAGTCATGTATTATTGTTTAATTACAACTTGCGGTTGGAAATGGATAATGTTAATGTCTTATAACCCATCCATCCACTGCGATGTCCTCCTTATATGGATGTTGTCACTTTATAATAACATTACCTGATTTCCCCTTGGATTCAATCATAATTACTACAGCCTTTTATTACTTAAACATCAATATGTCATTTTAGGACACTTGTATTAAAGACTTAATCTTGCTCTTAGATAATCTTAATATCTTCCCTTTTTCAAAGACGTCTTCCCAGAGACAGATGCATCAATCTGAGAAATGTGGAAAAGAGTAATTTAAGGGGAGGGAAGGAATTTTCAGAACAGAGAAATTGTAAATATATTATACAATCTTTACAAGATGTTTTAGGGCAAGTCATGAATACAAAGCATGATGCACAGTATTAATAGACATGGAATAACGTGGTTAGCATGAAAAGAGGTAGTCATGGTGGCTGACAAAGAAAGCAAAGGATACCATTGACCAAACTGCAAACTTCTGGATACATTTGTTTTAACAATGCCTAAGTTTGAACAATGAAGTCTGTGATTATGGCGGTTAGATTATAATTGTCATGCTCTCCCTCGATCACTACATCATTGGTCCATGTTTCATATCCACACCACCTGTTTTTTGTATTGTCACTATTATCACTAACCTCAGAGATCAACAGAAATTAAAATGCTCATCCTAGCAGTAATGACTTTTCATCAGGTGCAGAGTTTGCTCCTTAATAGCATAAGCACCCGTTAATGACAGAAATCAGAGAGTTCTTTGCTTGGACTTAACACCAGAGTCTGTTTAAACAAGGCCAGAGATTTGGCAGGGTGCATACCTGGCTTCCCACACGTATTAAAGGATAAGAGGATAATGGAGGAACTCTTGAATGAGCTTCACATTCCATAATAAATGGAGCTATGCCTTCAAATAAGGCACACACATGCCCTGTTGCTTCTCTGTTACTCACTATCACACTTAACATTCAGTACAGTACACACAAAATATCCATATGAATGAAATGAATGGGAACAATGGAACTGCATCATGTTTTGCTAGTTTAAAGTAAAATAAGTTAGTAAAGCTGCATTCTGTCTCGTAGTAAGTAAGTGACGTCATTACTTTCAGAGTTGGTGTTATGTTATTTAAAACTTGAGGACAAGGAAATATTTGTTTGCATTACTCCAACACATTATCAGGCCATCAGTCCACGGCTTTGGTCCTGTTGAAGAAAATCACTCAAGTCCTTGTTCAAAGTTTGCAGTGACGCTGGTGTTTATTGATATCCTAGTTTATCGGTGAGTGAATTGACACAGAGCAGGTCTGACACAGTGGACTGACTCAGAACAAATGAAATGGATGCATTTTACACAGTAAGACCAAGGCAGTGATCAGCAGAGAGAGCATTTACATTCTGTGTGACATACAGGTCAAATCAAGGGTCAACTTAAGGGGCCGTTTCCCACTGCAGGAACTCTGTGGTAACTTTGTGACTGTTGGTGCATGTCTCCATACCAGGAACTTCCCCTGAAGGAGTTTTTACATACTCCATATGTACTCCATGTGGCCCCCAAAAATTCCTCAGTGGGGCTTGAGGTTGACTTGTTGCTGATGGGTATACTCAAAGCGAGATGTGACATCAACAGAAAGCGCCAACGATTGGCCAACAGACTGACTGACTGTATCAGCAGCAGGTTGTAATATTGTTCTGAAATCTTTTGGCCCTCTATCCAGTCAGCATGTCCATGTGAGCCCCATGTTGAAGCCCATGTGAAGCCCTCATGGGCTGACTGTGTGAGTGGGGCTAATTGTATGGGCCCCATATTGTTTCAGAAACAGGGGCCCACATGTGTAACTCACGCAGTTCCAGGGCTCCACCTGAAACCCAATCAGAGCCCACTTGAAGCCCATATGGGCAAACACACGTGGGGCTACGGAAACTGCGGACAAACCCACTTGGGACCCATATTTGCTGCCCAGATTTAACCCTTATAGGCCCCACATGAACATGCAGGCTGAGTACTTGGGCTCATTTATTTGGAAATTGAATATGGAAACAATAGCAGATAGATGGAACTGACATACTTGGCTCATTGGCAGTATTGTATTATTAATTTTATTATTATTATATTTATTATTTTCTTAACTTCCTGTGTGTCTACAACTTTATCTGTCCATCAATTTCTGTAAGGGCTTTGTCATACACCACCTCTGATATTATCTCATACACTGGAGGCCTGTTAGGAAGAACAAATCTGTCTTTACTCAGCTGTCGGTTTTCAAAGGATGGAAAAAAAAAAACTCCATTTTTCCCCGAAAAACCTCAAGGGCCTCTGTTTGCATAACTTTGTAATTTAGCTCCACAATAGATCCTTGTTGTCGCTCTTGAGCAGCTATCATGCGAGTGAGAGTCGGCGCTCATGTAATACACACTGTGGATCAGTAACACAGTGTGGGCAGTGGTAGACAAGATAGAGTTGTTTCTCTTTTTTTATTTTTTTCAAGGGATATTGGAGGATTTGTGCTGTCGTGGAGATGCAGTCTGTGTGTGTGTGTGTGTGTGTGTGTGTGTGTGTTGATCAAACTGTGTCAGAACTTAGGCTAGAACTTGTGTATTTTTTTTCTTCTTCTGCTGTTTTCCTACTGAATTTTAAACACGGATATAAGCCACATTTCAAGCACCTTTTTCCCTCACTGATAAATATTAAAGAATTAATGCAGTGGATACATGTTATATTTAGCCTCCAAAGCTGCTTTAGTCACTATGAAACACAGCAGACACACTCGCACTGAAAGAGGCTTATTCAAATGATGTAAAAACCTAAGTTGACAACACAGAGCGGGAATTCAAAAGCGCCGCGGTGATATGACAAATAAAATATTCAAAGAGGAATGGATATTTAGGAAATGGTGAGGTACGTTCTGCGGGAATCATTTCAACAGCAATGTAAAAAACAATCACAGTGTTGTATAGATCACAGTGCTTTAAACAAACATGAGATGTTTGAGGGAATGATTTTGATGGTTGCTTAGCAAACACACAAGTATTCCTATCTTTGCCATGCGTACTGTAGATTTGCTGAATCTCCGTCCCTCTGAAACAGAGATCTGAGCCAGTGAAGGGGGAACTTGTGAGTTGCTGCCACAGTTAGTGGAGTTCTTTGGGCCTAGTATCGTTAATCCATGTCTATGAACAAGTGTGACAATAAGCTCTCTGTCTGAACAGCAATCCTCTTAGGCGAAGCTTTGTGGGTAAACTCGCCTCATGCAAATTCTAAACCCCATTAGCTTTGAGGGACTAGTCAGCTGCATTGAGATTAATGGGCAAGTGACTACTTGATTTAATAGGGTTATTTCATATCTTCCGGGGGAAAAATAAACAACAAAGTTAATGCAAGACATTTGTCACTGACGTCCTCAATCTCTCTTCTCTAAGTGGGAGAAGTTTCTTGTGCCTACAGATGTGTTACTAACTCAGTCTAGCCTTGGTAAAGCAGTCAAGCTTCGCAGATGTTTAATGTCGCCCATTTGAACCTAAGTAATAATTATTTTTCAATAAGTTTCAATTGGTTGGACTCTTAAAATCCTCCAAGTTGGAAAGGTGTTGTGCATTGTAGTAAATTACAGCATGCATGGTATCTTAAACTGTATTGAAGATAAATGCAGTGAGGAGAGGAAGTGCTATGCAATTTTTTCATTACAGGGTAAAAAATGAAAATCCTTATTTATCTTTTTCCATGCCGTCAGCTTACTCCAAACTTTGCCGCAGGGGATTACCGGCTGGGTGGGTGAGTCTCTGTCACCGCAAAGAGGGAGACAACACACTGTGACAACGGTGATCTGAGAGTGCTGCCGACTCCTCCAACTCCCAGCTGCGGAGGAATGATTAGCCCAAAGTTGAGCAGGAGAGTTTAAATACTTCCTCGTGACCTTTAATCCCCAATCAAATCATAACTGCTATACACTTTACTTGCACTGCAAAACACAAGCAAACACTGTGTGTGTGTGTGTGTGTGTGTGTGTGTGTGTGTGTGTGTGTGTGTGTGTGTGTGTGTGTGTGTGTGTGTGTGTTCAGCTCCCAGCATGCGCTACTAACAGCTTTTCCAGAAGATCTGAGATTACCTAAAGCTGACTGATTATTTTAACAGGTGAAATGAGTGTCATTCTCCAGTGGAGGCTTAGTGCTCGATCACATCATATGAGAACAGCCATGGAGAGCGGACAGCTTTGAGTGACATATCAGAAGTGTTGGGTTGTTTGAAACTGTACTGTTAACACACTGAATGACTTGCCAAAACACATTCTAAAAGGCCATATGGATGTCATATAGAGATGACACCAGCCACAGACAGAAACAACTGTCTATAGTACACACCATTTGAGAAAAATAGCATTAAGTCCAGGTTGTTATTAAAGGTGTAGTAAAAGATGGAGGAAAATGAGTAAAGTTGTTGTGATTGGTCTACCAAGTTGGGCATAACTAAAGGTTTAGTTTGGATCTACACCTTGCTGTAGAAGCAGAGTAGAAGTTTCTGGCACAACTTCACCTACTAAAAAAGTCTAAAAAACAGTCAAAGCTCCAGCAACACTTGTATAACAACTTTATAGTTTCAGCTTGTGGCCTTCACCAGGGTCATCTTACAAAAACATTACAAACAGTATTTAAATAGGGTAGTTAAAAAGCTTTTACCTTAAGTTGTTCTATACTGCTATAAGTGTTTTGAGTTTTTTAGTTTATTAACAGCAGCAACAGTTACCCACTGTTACATTCCCCTGCAAAGTAAAGTTGGCCCTTGTTCATTTTCTATAGAACAAGAGAACTTTGCGTGTTAAGACATTGTAGTTGAAAGTTAGCCTGCGTGGTTCACATTAAATCTTCTGTACCTTTTCTGGTTCTGTATAAAGTCAAACACAGCTGTGGCATCTTGACACTCCAAACAGTTGGCTCCCAGGATCGACACATGCCTCTGTTAGGTCTGTAGTTGCATCTCATGTGTGTTACAGTCAGTAGTAAATGATGCAAAGCTATGTGCCACTGATGGTTTTGCTAAATAAATAGCTGAAAAGATTATTTATTGAGTGGGGCTTGAGGTTATTATTATTATTTGTTGTTGTCACAAAATACTTAAAAATGTCTGTAACAACTGACCAACAGTCAAAACACTAAGACATTCAATTAACTGTGATGGACTTCTTTGGTTTAAAAACAACTTTATATATTATTAGACTATTAAAACAGTTAGAAATCACTTTTCTGTTGAACAATTAATCAATAAAGTGTGAAAAAAGGTGTAATTAATGTTGATGAATGTCAACACAATTTCTCTCTACCAAAAACTATGGTGGAATCCACAAGACTGTGACACAGAACATGACATACTGTATATATGTAATAATATATAAACTAGGAATATTTAAAAATGCAGTATATTTAAATCACTGTGCACAACCACACACTTTTTAATAATCTTTTAACAAACTTTTTTTTAAGTGGCAAGCTCTTGTTCTTCAGATGTCAAAGCAGTTCAGCTGTGGATAACAAAACAAGTGACAAAGACAACGGAATACAGAATTAAATGAAGCATTATCATTACAAAACAAGAAAAGCAGTAAACACCAGACAGAGACATGGTGGCTGAGATGGACCATGTGGGTTGTGGGTGGTGAAAATGATGACAGTTTAGTCCTTCAGTCTGTAGCTATTTTTATACGCTTGAAGTGACAGGAGATATATTGCCAGTGATATGATAGGAGATGTCATTTCAAATCTTTTCTGCATAGAAGTAGATTGGTTTTAATGTTCTTGTAAGATAACTCTAAAGTGAAGTTAAAGAAGTGAGTGAAGCTACAGTTTTGGAGCTGATGGACATTTGTAAATACAAATCCTGTGACGGCTTATTATTGGTTCAATGATGTACTTGGTAGCCAAAGACCACCTCTGGAGAAAGTATTGTAGAGTTTGAATACATGAAATTATGTAAAGAACACTATGAGATCAATGAATAAAAGGATTATATTTGGCAATCATTCCTTGAATTGGGAGGAGGAGTCATCAGATGGGCACTGTCCATGGTGTTAGGGTTAGGGTTAAGTGTTTCGTTGTGGTGTTTCACCCCAAGAGGGCTCAGCAGTGACACCTGGTGTCCTAAGTACACATCATCTGTTTCTACATCTCAAGGTGGCTGATTGATCATCTTGCTGCCCAGTTCTTGTCCTTTCTTTTCAGCTTTGAGTCAATGACTCAATGATATGTACAAGCACATGGTGCCTCACCTCCACCAATACACACACGCACATTGTCCTGGGTTACTTCTAGGGACATTACATAGACTTTCATTAATTTCCTGGAGACCTACCCTAACCATAACCACTGACCCAAAAATCAAGATTTTCCCATTTAGGGACAAGGCTTTTGTACCCATTTTGACAGGACCAAGTAATTGGGAATGGATTAAGTCTGACATTTGTCCGCAAAAGTAGCCTATGACAGACCAATATACACACATACAGACAGGATTTCCACCATATCACACATCATGGCATAGATAGCAATAGCCTAATGTTTTCCAAAAACAACAAATGTCAACTACTTTAAACACATCTTGGAGACAAGAACGCAAAACCTTTGAGACAAGAATGATAGATAGTCCATACTGTGTGATTAATGAGAGAAAGGCAACCACAAGTGATGGCCTTCTTTCTGGCCTTTCCCTCGAACATTTCTCGACCCTATTATTAAAGTCCAGGTCTCTGGTGAGTTCCAACTCCATTGCCGATATTGATATAGAGGTTCCTTCGACCGGCCTTGCCACTAAATTCTCACAGTCGCCACCAGATCTGGTCCAACTCATCATCATCACCATGATAAAGACACGGTCAGCCATCATTATGTTTTTCTTCATTGCAAATAAAGTAACTTTGCATTCATTGGTTCATATTTCAACATACACGCACACACTCAATTAATTAATTTGATTTAAGAAAAAAATGCACAGCCAGGATGAGGCCACAGTTAGTGGGAGTTGTGATGCCCCCTAAAGGTCAGAGGTCTCCAAGCTTATTTGTGACATGTATGCAGCATGAATGCACACTCAATCTGATCACACTATCAATTACATTTTTTATTTGTAGTGAATCAACTGAAACAATTATTATTACTTATTGTAGTATGGTCCATGACCTGTGCATTTATAACCATGATACACTTCAGGTGTAAAGTAGTTTGGTGTGTCTTTGATTGAGGATTCTCACTCTGAAATAAAGCTTTCAGTCTTGTGAGGACCTCTGGACATTTCACTCTTCTACCACACAGACCCTGTTGGTTTGGTCTCCACAACATTAGAGATGCCGTTCATCCTGCTACTGACTGACAATCAATGGCACTGCCATGGAAGCGGTTTTGTCTGTGATTGATATGAGCTATTAGCTTCCTGCATCTGGACACTGTGATCTGGAAATGGGGCAGGACAGCACTGACCCACCCAATGACTCTGTATTGATCTAGACTAGATTGAAACCTCTATATCTCTCCACACTCTGAATAAAGTACTAAAACTACCTGACTCAGATATAGATCACAATCCTGTTTAGTATTGGACACTTTGATGTTTCTGTGATGTAGCCTATAAGTCTTGAGAACTAATTTTAACTGGGTGAAATAGGGGCAGTGTTTGAATGATGATGTGAGTCAACTTCTCAATAAGTTTTGTGTTTTGCAACTACATCCTTAATTTCTGTAGATAGTTATTTTGAAGAGTATCCCCCCCTGGTAACCTGGTACCTGGTTGGGGTTCGGGATAGACCATAGAATCAGTTATATATTGAACCCAATTAACCCTGAGATGTGTTCTTCTTTTTCAACATTTAACCCTAAACCACTGTCTACCACTTGATAACTTAGTTTAGTTTATTTATTTGCACAAATCACAAGATGAAAGAAACATAATGCATTAAAAAGTGTGCTGGAAAGATACATAAAGAACAATACATAAACAAAACAAAACAAAAAACAAAGAGTTTTTAAAGACATCTCAACATAAATAAATTATAACTCAGTAATAACTCACTGACCTCTGTATTAGGTACACCTGTGCAATGTAATTCAATCCAATACAACAGCTCTGCTATATTTTCTACTTTTATGAAGTTTATATATTTTCAGTTTTTGTGGACATTGTCAGGAAGGTGATAATGCTGCTTTATGTTTATTATTGAGGTCATAGTGACTACATTAACATACAGGAGAGGTGCAAAATATTAGGAACACTGGTCAATATAATACACCCCAGTATGCCATCACCACTTAATATCACCTCAGTAATAAACATAAAGTAGAATTATCATCTTTCTGACAATGTTAACAAAAACTGAAATGTGTAAACCTTTAAAATAAAAAGAATTTATAGCAGAGCTGTTGTATTGGATTGAATTAGATTGCACAGGTAATGACGTGGCTGTTGAGTGTATAAAGAAGAAAATAGGGGGGGGGGGGGGGCGGACGTTGGACGTGCCAACAATAAAATAAACACAAGATGATACATACATATGTCAAGCTTTGTGTGCCTGACCCCTCTACCCACAATATGACATGTACAGAATCTATGCAGCATGCACACATCACACTTGCCATTGACCTTTTCTTTTTTAAACTGCCTTTTAGTTAGTAGATTTTTGGAGAAAGCCACCACGAAGGCTGGATTGTTACAGCTGAAAGCACTGCCTCGTGTGGGTGTATGTCTTAGGAGCCTGAAACATTTAAAAATAGTCAGCCCCATGGGTTTTTTTCTTATGTTTTTCACCTGTGGTTGGCAGGTACTCATTATAATTCCTCATACAAAATCAACACTTTCTTTCAAAAGGAATTGTGTTTTTTTCATGAATCATTTTGTATGAGTCAAACTCTAAAATCCAAGTCGAAACTCAATAAAAGACCAATCGCAAAGTACAGTCTGAAGTCTAATTATGTTGCCAACTCCCAGTGCCTGTCCTGTCAGCTCCCACAGCTCCATTTTATAACTACTTTGGCTTTGTATCCGTTGTTTCAGCCATCGGTGCTGTCACTGTTTTCACCAAAGTAATTGCTGAATTTAGGATATGAGGTGAAAAGAAGTGAGACAGTACAAGAACAGGTTTTAAACATACGCTCAGGTTTACTTAGAAGAGAGAATGAAGGTAAAATTATATCTCACTGTTGTAAACATCACCCAAAGTCTACATACCATCCTCCTGCTTCTACCTTGACCTGCTGTACTTGGAAAATGTATGTGTATGTTTCTGTATTACTGCTCAGTGTTCATGGTGAGGTTCAAGTGATGAACAAAGACAGCCGAAGGAGTCAGTAGACTACTTCTCTGTAACCTTGCAAGTGTTTTTTACTGGCACTCTAAGAAAGTAATCTGAAGAAGAAGGTAAACACAGCTGCACTTAAAAAATCAGGAAAACTCTGTGTCCTCTTTTACACTTAGTACCTTACTGTGAAAAATCTGAGAGCAATACTGAATCAAAACTTTAAGCAAGCCAACATCTCTCCAAAGTATGACATAACACACTTCAACTTTCTGTAATAGAAGTCCATTATCAAAGAATGTTCCCTCAAATTCTTTTAAGTGAGTCTATTTCCCGGCAAAAGACTTCCACCAGCTCTCTTCAGAAAGTCTGGACGAACTGTGTCTGATATAAAAGAGCTTAATGCTATTATAGTAAAAATACAATAATCATTTTAATGGAAATATATCTGGCCTCACTTTTTTTTTTTTTTTTTTTTACTACTTTTTAGAATTTGAGTTCACGTTTTTTTTTAACCACTTCACACAGTTCTCTTTATTGACTTGCAGCTCTGAACAGCAGTTTATCTCACATCCAAACACACAAATGCAACAAAAACACTTCAGCCATCTCTCGGGATCAGCTGTTATACCAGAACACTGACAAGAGGACTTTGTTACTCATTACACAATCACCTCAAAACACAATGACAACCTGCAGCAATACAACACAATGCAACCTTTTGTACTGCATGGATTGTGTTATTTGAAATGAGTCATCAATGCTGAAATATGCTTCAACATACTTTATTTTGCCAAAGTAGTTCAAGTAATGTAATACAAAATAAAGTGTTCATACAGTATATAGGATAGTTACAGATAAAGATGAATAGAGGTGATGCACAACCCTGTCTTCTGTTTTTGGCCACAGGTTCACATCAGGATCACATCTTATGTCCTCTTCCTTATACTGCTGTCTGATCCAATCAGCAAAACATGAGGGTGGCAATTGTTAGGAACACCAGTCAATATTAGTGTTAGTGGTATGCTGCAGTGTATTATATTGAATTGTGTTCCTAAATTTTGCATCCCTCATGTATGTTAATAAGGAGGACAAAATATTAGGAACACCATTCAATTTAATACGCCCCAGTATGTCCTCAGTATAATTGGTGGCCTTCAATATAATGCCCCCTAATACACCTACATCCTCCTAATGGAGTGGCAGGTGTCTGTTTATGTAGCCGAATGTAAACAATTAGTCTAATTCAAATGTTTGTTTCTTTTTAAACACTGTAAAAAAAAACATAGTACATACAAATGCAAAATGGACTGCAAATACTTAGTCTAAGGGTGCTTTCACACCACTAGTTTGATTATTAGGTCCGCACCAGGCAGTAAAACTGTTACTATGTAGCATACAGGCTGCGTTGTGGTCCGCATTCACAACTGAAAATGAATCAAGATTGGTCCAATTGACGTTCCCTAATCTTCCGGTAGGTCGGCATTCGGTGCAGAGTCAAGCGAGACCACCTCTTTTTGGAGGTCTCGGACCGCTTGATTTAGTGTGCACACGAGTGGGATTGATGCTTTCACGCCAACGAAAACAAACCGAACTAAGAGCTTTTGGTCCGGATGGACTGTTTAGTGAGCACCAACTGCTGTTGGTGTGAAACAATTAATAGAATTTAACAGATGTGGTCCTTGAATGCAACAAAATGTTTAGTCCACTTTGACTGCTGTTGTGCTGACAGTGTGAAGACTTTTGAAAGTTTAACAACTAAAAAAAACAGATAAAAGTCAGTGTGGTCTGACTAAGTAACATTATCATAAAAGCTCACACAGTTATCAGGGGACAGAAAACATGCTAGTAGGTTAGAATGATGTGTCTAGTTTAGTCCTCTGCAGCTTGTAGCCGTCCCTGGAGAGTCTCCTTTCTAAATGAAGCTGTTTAGATAATGGGTGCTAAACTGTTTCTGACCCGTCTGATTTCCTGATTGTGCTGTTTTTTTACCCTGTCCAACCCTATTGTTGAGCTCTCCCCTGTTCCCAGATCTCAGGTATCACTGTGCCAAGTGTCAAATATCCAAAAATAGTAAAGTAATTTAAAATAAGTTAAGATTATCCATCAAAATGAGAGTAAAGGGCCAGAATAAGAGCTAGAAGTGGTCAAGGTTGACGTCAGGGTTGTGGACTGAGGAATATAGGCATACAAGTGTGTGTGTGTGTGTCTGTCTTCCGGAAGCAGGGGGGGGCTGCTCTCTGTGGTGGCAGGAAGGCAGAGCTTTGATGTGGTCATGACTGGCAACACTCTCTGACTGTGTGAGCCAAGCAGACACAGTCACCCAATGGCCTCTGATCTCAACAAAGAACTATCTTTACATCTCTCTCTCTGGATGCACACACACACACAAACACACACTCAGAGAAGTCTACCTTAACATAAATCTGCTCTGTCCACCTCTTCTCTTCCTAAAGTTGGCGTCCTTCCAGTTGGTAAGGATTGGAACATTGTGCAGAAGGGCACAAAATCACCAATTTGACGGACGCCTCAGGTCTTTTCATGGAAGGGCTCTGCAGTGTAGTCATGTTCATTCTCCTGTCAAACTTCATAATCCTCTCATCACTCTTACTCTCCCTACAGCTCTCTATACTCTATCCCTCTCCTTCCATTCTCCTTTCCTCTCATGGTTTCTGTTTTCGTTCTCTAAATTTGCCTAACCGTCCCAGTCGACCATTCGCGTATCGAGAAGTCCAACCATTCATCGAGATTCTACACAGAAAAAATCACTGGCTCAAAAACTTAGCCAGCATGGGTAAACATAGTACAGACACGATACTATGTACAGTATGCATGGGTTGAAGACCACCCGAGACAAGATGTTGTTATGGCTTGGGCCACCTCAACGTGTTTAATTGGGGTATAGCCATGGGGACAAAAGTTTTTGGCTCTATTGGTTTTGATTTTGAGCTATCCCTTCCTCCGACCAGAAGGGAGAGGCTGAAACTCCACAGAGAGTGGATGAGATGAATCCCAACAGACCCTGCCTGCTCATGAAGAGGTGGTACATTTTTTTTCACAATTTTTCCTAACTTCTAGGATAGTCTCAATAAAAGATTTATAAAATAAAGTGAGGATTCATTTATATCCCTAAATTGGGTATATCGTCAATTTTTAACTCACTGATTTTAGTGTGTAACAGTTCAATGAATATCAATAGATAACTTTTAAGTCTTCTAGACTGTGTGACTACTGAAATAAAACATTTAGGTCCCCATTTTAACGATCTGTAGTGCATGGTGTGAAGCGTGTGGCACAAGTGCTTTTGGGGCGGGTCCAAATCCACTTCTGCTATTTTAACGGCAGAAAATGTTCACTGCGCCAGGCACATGGTCTAAAAGGGATGGACCTAAGTCCCTTCATTAATCATAGGTATGTTTCGGGCGTAATACGTGGTAAACCAATCAGAAATCTCCCATTTCCTTTAAAAGCCAGGAGTGCTGTCACATTGGTGGATGGCTATTATAACAGCACATTTGATTTATCAACATATCAGTCTTACAGTATAAACAGCTGTGGATAACAGACACTGTAAGAATCATCCACATTCATTAACAGATCAATACAGATGTTGTAACCACAGATGTTCAGATACAGTGGCAGCTGAGCGGTGTTTCCTCCAGAAGCAGTCGCTCTGATACCCATCCTCCACTAAAACGGACCTGCTGATGGCCAAACACAACTCTTACACATGTGTTTTCATATAGTATATAGAAATAGTATAGAGAATGAAAATGCTATCCGCACAAGAAATGTGGATTTTGCTACTGCCTTACATTATGTACAAGTAGGACATGACAATCCCAACACCCTGAAAGTCATAGTTTTGGAAGGTGTTCAACACCTTCAGAAAACTTGAAGGATATCAGAGGGGGAGATCACCTAGCTAGTCTGGGACTTTTTAAAATGTACAGTTGGAGGCAACAATGAGGAGATAGATTTTCCCCCTTTTTGACGTATTGTGTGTGTGCACCCCTCCCCCCATCTAATCCCCCCTTCCCTTTACCTTCCTTCTTTTTATTGAGAAAGTATTATTTCTTTGTTTCTGACCAATAGTCAATCCTCCCACTCACATCATTGGTGTAACACAGTACAGGTGTGTCAGCTAGTGTTCACAATGACCCTGATGAAGATCTGTGTGTATCTCAACATGTTGGTCATTTTAAAGATATATATTTATTTTTTTGATTGAGACGACATTCTACCCATGCAGTGGCTCCATAACAAGATTGAAGAAACACAGTGCACCTGAAGTATCCAATCTAGTAACCATAAAGACCCAGCAGAGCTTCTACTCCCAGGTGTCTTTGTGATAAAAGTACACTTTGGGAGTAGAAATGTTTCACTTTGAAACACTTTTTGTTGTTTTTGTTGTGTAGCTGTTAAGTGATGACCCTGGCATCCACTAACTCTAAGTAATCATCCACATGACTTTAGTTTCACTCCACTTTAACTCCATTCTGTGTGACTGCAGGTTCCTTGGCACTGTTTAACCACCTAAACTACACTTATTACGAGGTAAAACATTTTTCTAACTTACAAAACATGATTTTAAATTATAGCCTATATGCCAAAGTTATCAAATGGCAGGCTTCATTTTGAAGATATGTATTAAATGTTGCAGAAGACATCTAGAATATTCCCATTTGATGAGATGGTGCAGCCATATGAAATGGAATATTTCACTCAGAGTAAACATCATTTAGCTTCAATGAAAAGATGAAACAGGCAGATACACAAGACTTAAAATGAGGTGTTAGCTTAATACTGTATGCAAGTAAGGCTGCTAATATCAATATCTGAGTTTCATGTATATGTGTGAGTATGTGTGAATGCTGAGTATAAGAGCGTTCCATGCTAACAGACTGCTACTTTTGAGTTTATTAAACAGTCAATGCAGACATTAGCATGAGCGAGCTAGCAACATATTCACCAATCGTGTGTGTGTGTGTGTGTGTGTGTGTGTGTGGAAAGTCTGGTTTGTTCTATTATTTTTCCTCCACTTTGTCTCATTTTTCCATTTGTCTCAAAACATTAATGGAGTGAAAATGTTTCTCTAAATTAGACACATTTTAACTGCATTTGCATATTTGTGTTGACTGCACTGATACAGCGTGCACTGCCTACACCTGGCTTCACATTCAGTCTGAACACTCACTTACCCACATGATTATGCAGATTGGGATAGGACACTGGCATGAGGCAAAGGCAAAAACCTTCACCAGCCAAAGTTTACTGTTTTTTTATTTGCCTGTAAATTAAGTAATTCCTAAAAAGTGCAAAAATATGGCATATGATTAACAAAATATAGGCTATTTCCATTAATATTTCATTATTTCAGATAGAACAAATGAACATATTTTAGCTGCAGTTTCCAATGTTTTCTACACAAATCTGCCATGCTCAACCACAATTTAAAATGACTTACTATTTTGCTTTAAACTAAGTTAAAGTTAGAGTTTTCTGGCTTTGGGTATGATGATAGTGGCACACTGTAAAACCCACTAACTCCAAACCAAAGTTGATGAATGGGAAAATCATGTCTGATGTACTTAACGCTTGCTGGCTCACAATAGTTTCCCTTCAGATGACATATTATTGCCAATCCCCTGACTGATTGTAATATTGATTTTGATCAGATTAAACCTGTCTGCTCACTAAACGCCAACATGATCCTCTCCTGGCAGCCCCTTAATTCACTTACATGTTTCCTGTTGGCCAACTATTAGCTGTAATTCGGATAAAAGTGATGCGCTTTGGCCTTTCATGTACTGGGCTGGTCTGCTAGTTGGTGATTAATGAACCACTTCCATCTCCAGCACTGTGAACTCTGGCCCGGACTTAATTAAAACTCAGTCGTGACCACCAATCATAAATTACTTCCCACAACCTGTGACACTTTTAGAATAAAAGGAGAAATTGGTTCCTTACCAATTAATAATTCACAAATGAAATGGAATAACAAGCCGGGCTCCAGCTTGTGCTTTGAGAAGGCTGACAGCGCCATCGCTAAGCATGAGGAGGCAGCGGTGGTGGAGGTGGTGTCTGCAGAGTGATTGATGCCTGTTGTCTGGTCTGCTTGTGTTTTACAGGTAGCTGCTGTCATTACAGTGTCACTGCTGTGCCCCTGCCCAGTCTGATCCCTGACCTGAGCAGCTGGTTTCCAGTAGGAGGGAGCTGCCATGTAACAACATCTCTACTCCATCATCTCTGGCTCTGTTTACATGTGCATCAGTCTAGGGATGGAGGCCTTTCTCAGCATACCAATCTGTCAAGAATCTCACCCTCTCTGAGCCTCTCATGTAATCATCCTTGTGCTTTTTCAATTATGTGTGTGTGTGTGTGTGTGTGTGTGTGTGTGTGTGTGTGTGTGTGTGTGTGTGTGCGTGTGTGCGTGCGTGTTTCCACCTGAATGTAATCAAAAACACTGAAGTCACAGAGATTACATCAGAGGCGCAAGCAGGGGTGTTTTCCTGTTTTGGGTGTGTCCCATGGGGGGTTGTGTATATTTATATATTCAACACCTTCAGCTCTTAACTGTGGTGTTTTAGCAGAATCAGAAGGTGGAGCAGGAGGTTCAGGGTGAGGCGAAGCAGCTTGAGCTTTACTGTCATTATTGTATCATCCTGTTTCCTTTATGTATTTTTACTGAATTGAAATTGATATTTATCAGCCTGTAGTTGTAATTTATCGGTATTCTATTGTCATGTTTGTTGATATTGGTAAATATTGTTTGACAAAATATATAATCTTCCCAAATAAAAGTACAAGTTCAACAGCAACAGGAGGTTCTGGCTGTGTTTGTGTTTTGTGGAAATGGAATATAATATAAACATTCAAAAAATAAATTCCAGGCTCAGCTGTTTTTTAAGATTTAAACCTGTGTTCACTGAAAAAGCCACAAAATGTCATTAACTTGAGGTTTAAACCTTCTGCAGACCCGGTCTAACAGAGGTTTAAGGTAAGGGAGTTCAGTAACTTTAAAGGAGCAGTGTGTAGGATTTAGTGGCATCAAGTGGTGAGGTTGCAAATTGCCACCAATTGAATACCCCACCCCCCCTTCTTCCAAGTGTGTAGGAGAAACTACAGTGGCTGCGAAACTAAATGCAAAAGCCCTCTCTGGAGCCAGTGTTTGGTGTGTCCATTCTGAGCTACTGTAGAAACATGGCATAAGAGAGGACCCGCTCTCTACGCAGATATAAAGGGCTCTTTGTAAGGTGACAAAAACACAAAGATTCTAATTTTCATGAAATTATACACTAATTAAAACGTACTTATGAATATTATATTAAATTTCTGCCAAGTCCGTTCTGCTAGATGCCACTAAATTGTACATACTGCACCTTTTAACCTAATAGTGTAAATGCACTTAAAAATGATTCACTGAAAAGGTCAGTTGAATGAGCTAATGACACAAAGTCAGTTTGACTTTATCAGTAATGAAAGAGGATGGAGATAGCTGCCTGTCACCTGAGGCTGCAATGCAAAGAAAAATGACGATAATAACACATTTTATTTATGCAGTGCTTTCAGACACTACACAGTTTATAAGAATAAAAATACACCAAAGACACAGTGTTTGACATAAATTATTGCTATATTGTAATACCAACGTCTGCAGGAATTATGATGTCTTTAATCTATTGTTGTCCTTGCTTTGTGCAGAAATATATTCAAAACTTTATCTAAGGCCCAAGGCTTCAACAGCTTGAATTGGACAAATAAAGTGTTTACAGAATTATCTACTTTTGTTACAATCCCTCCACTCTCACTCAACAGTATCTATGAAAGCACAAGGATGCAATTTTGTACAATAAAGACAAACAGTTTTTGGTGTGCTCCAGGACCATGGCACATATAGTACCTGCAGTGTCAGCTGGAATCCAGCAATGGACCTTTGTTCCATGTTTCCCTCCCCATCTCTCTTTCCTCTCCTTCTTTTCCCTGTGTTTGGATAATATTCTGAATAACAGAATGAGGACTGTGCACTGAGCAGCAGCACTGACTTAAATGTATCCTGCTGAGATTTTGACCAGTAGTAGCGCAATGGGATACTGTTTTTTTGCACTTGGGTAGCCGTTATGTATTTTGCCTAAACAAGGACACCCATACACTACAGACTTGCGGCAGGTATCATGCTATGACAGTGATTTAGTGGAAGAGTTGGTGGAGGTAACACCCAAAGAAATATAGCAATGGATTGTACATTAAACAAATGTATTCAGCACTGAGTCAAAACAGTACTTTACAAGAAAGTCCCACAGGGCTGCTTTTTTTAAGGAGCATTGGTTTGCCCCCTCTGTAGCTAGCTGTAGTTGACACACACCTCCTCAAAACTATAACCATACCCCACTGGGACTGCTGAACTGTGATTGGTCTGCTTGGACTATTTGTATGAAAACAGCATGAAGCAAATAGAAGAAAGGCTCAGTAATCTAATTTCCAGTGAGACCCATGCAGCAAAGCCTTCTTCACTATAATTTCTTCTTGCTGCCACTGTCACTCTTTCAGAGTGAATAAAAGAAGGTAAACACTGACTGTAAAGCAATAGATTCCTATTTAGTTATAAGACAGTGAACTTTTTAATTTTCCTTTATATCACAAAGTGAATAGACACTATCAGCAATTGCAGTGAAGAGCATCATTAAATGATATGGACTAGGGGTGTACATTTTATTTTTAATTTCCTTTATCGATTGTCAGTCACATTAAGAATCAGTAGTTTATTAGTCCTTCATTTATGAGATATGGTGGATGTTTTTCAGTACCATTTTTTTATTCACTAATGTGACATATGTTCAATGCAAAACATAGTACAGATTTGAAGAACAGATTCAGTAGACAATTGAATTACTTTAATTATACATTTAACACAAAACAACATCTTAATTTGAGAGAGCAGAGCTCCCACCCCCACCGTATGTCGCTATTCAGCAATTGGCCAGACCCATTTTTCCTTAATCAACAGAGCTGTAGCCTTCAACTATAAATAATCTGTAATCTTATCAAATTAATATATAACAGGTTACCCCAAAATTATGTGCCTATCTGTTACTCTTTTATCAATCCAGGAAATCTATATTTACTGCCACCACTAAATTTAGGACTACTACTTGTCCTGAATGTTAGCAGCACTGCTACATTGCAGCTTCCTGGCACTCAGCTCATAGCCTGTGTTCATTTCGTCTGTTGAAGATGCTAGTTTAGTATTAGCACGAGTCTCAGGTAGCTAGCTAACCCAGACAACAACCGTGGTGGAGTTTGTGTTCATTAATGGCTATAACTCCATCTCATCAAACATAAAGAGGCTCCACCTAGTGGTGTAACTGCATAGGTAGACAAAATCTACAGAACTTTGTTTCTTGCCTGCTTAATAATCAATTCAATTATTAATGCTAATAAGCAACAAATCGATCGAACAGATTATGAAATAATACCAACTTTTATGAGTCTCTCCAGAGTCTATAGATAGCAGTGTCCACTGGCCAGAAGTGCTAATTTACTGTTTCTGGAACATGAATGAAACTAGTGGTGCCAGAAGCTCCAGAGCATTGTCTTTGGTATTTATTTTTTTGGCATATTTGCAGCAGTTTGGCATGTACAGGAAATGTAGAGGGCAGTGAGTATAAATGAGAACTCATATCAATATCAGATAACAGCAGCTGCTGAGTGGAGTCTAGTTTAGGTGTTTTTCTACTACTGAACGATCTCAGCAGGGACGGCATAAAACGACTTTAAGTCCTGAGGGGAAAGCATGTGCCAGTCATTCACCACCTGCACTGCTTGGAGCAAGCTGAACATTATCACACAGTATGCAAGTGAGTTTTTAATATAGTTTGATGTTTGAATTCTTATCGCTGGTAGGTAGACTAATGAAGCCAAGTAAAGAGATTCATTTTTCTTTTTTTAAAGTGTTGGACTTCATAAAGCATGTGTATGGCTACTTCCTGAGTGCAGTACCAGCTATAAAACCAGTACGTATCACACCTGCAGAAGAATCAACACTTAAGAATTGTTTGTTCATCTTTTACCAGCACTATCAGTGAAGACTGTATTGAGTATATTCAATTAGAAGTGTATGGTGGTAGGGAATGCATTGAATATTAAGCAGGCATGAATATAGTCCAGAGTTAATACAAAGCAATACAAGTTAATGAGTTGATTCAACTAAACCTCTACATGTGTTGCTGGGGAGAAACTCTATTCTATGAATTCCCGAGGCCTGTACTACGAAGCTGGATTTTCTCTTATCGAGGTAACTTCAGGGTTAACCCTGGGTTTTCCGTACTACGAAGCTGGTTCACTTCTTACCGGGGTAAATCACCATGGTAACTTATGCTGAACGGCTAACCTGCTCCGGAGCAGGTTAATGTTCTGGATAAGAGATCAGCGAGTACAAAAGCACCACCTCCTGACCAATCAGCTCTCTTAGAAAATGACCTGCCCATTCTTAAAAGATCCTGGCTGTCAACATTGGTGCGCGGATCGTGAGAGGAGCGCTTAGGAGAGAAAGAGTTTTTAGGGATAGATGCAATTTTTTAATTGGCCAAAATATATATTTAAAAAATAATCATTGAGGCACGTGGGGGATATTATTCTGTATGTTATACAGTTGGTTTGAAATCATTCACTCAAATGGTTGAAGCGCATAATAGGTTTGTATTTTGAATGTTGAATATTAAACTAACTTAATGTCTCTTATGAAAGGAAGGGCACTGAGGAAGCACTCTGCCCCAAACGTCTGTGCCGTAATAAAGTGACATTGTGTGATCAGAGTGCTGTCCGTTTATATTGTCTGATAAATTAATATTGTATGATCTCATGAATTTACACATTAACAGAGTCGGCAATTTTCTGCCAGCATTCCTTCCTGGCTTTTGCTGCAGCAACAGAGTTGCTTTTGGCCTGGATGATGTGTTTGAATTCTTCATATTTATGAAGAATAATTGTCTGCTCCTCCATGGTAAAGTAGTCTGCTTTGCAGGGTTTCTGCATGTTTGTGATTGGTCAGACGCTGCAAACACCTCCCCTTTATGTGAACGCGCAGAGATCCAGATTGGAAAACCCTGGGTTGATTTACCGAGTTGATATCCAGCTTCGTAGTACCGCTTATCCTGGACTGCGAAGATCTGGTTAAGTCAATCCAGGTAACGGAGAGAGATCCTGGATAGGTTAATCCAGCTTCGTAGTACAGGCCTCTGGTGAAATAGAAACCCCTCCCACCAGGAGACAGGTGTCTTGATGATGGTGGTGGACAGCACTGTCTAACAAAGACATGTCCAAACTATTCCAAAGAGGGCCATGTACCTGCAGGTTTTTGTTTCAACCAATCAAGAGTACATGCTTCAACCAATAAACTGTCTGAAGACTCAGATCAGTTGATTACATGAGTCAGGCCTGGTGTGCTCCTGCTTGGTTGGAATGAAAACCTCTAGTCTAGCCACATGGTCCTTTAAGTTTGGACAGGTCTGGTCTTACATGATTCTCCAAAACTGTCCAGTTCTCACATTCATAGGCCTGTTGTGTCCCGTGGATGTGGCATTGCCATCCAAGAAGAGGACCTGGTGTTCTCCACTCATACTGGATATATAACGTAGATATGTAAGGTTTTTGATGGTCTTGAGCATGTGTTACTTAACAGCAAACACTTTCCCTCTTTTCTTCATTGCCTCTCATTTCTAGCAGCATGTCATATTTAGAGATAGTAATAGGCTTAATTTGATGTGTAAGCAGGGCGTGTGTGTGTGTGTGTGTGTGTGTGTGTGTGTGTGTGTGTGTGTGTGTGTGTGTGTGTGTGTGTGTGTGTGTGTGTGTGTGTGTGTGTGTGTGTGTGTGTGTGTGTGTGTGTGTGTGTGTGTGTGTGTGTGTGTGTGTGTTCATTTCTGCAGGCTGTGTTGTTTCCTAGGGCTCAGCGGAGATAAGTATGATGTCGTACTGTGCAGCTGCGAGGTCAAGTCCCACAACCCATCATGATGCGAATCCTTTACTTCACACCAGTGGTGCTGAAAATGTTAGCCGTTCTCTCAGATTTGTCCATCACTGCTGATCTCTCTCTTGACGTTTTAGAATTATCGGGGTTGTGAAAGCGCAGACGCACTTCAATCAGTAACATATTTTTCCTCAATCCACACTGACTCGCCAGCACAGGAGCTTTTCATTTTTAATAGAGTGTTTAATAGACAAAGAGAGGAAAGAAAGACATGAAACAAAAGAGGGGTAAGCTTGTAGTTGTCCTTTTGTCTCAGACATAATGTAACATGAAAAATGGCAAATTCATTCTCTTTTTGTGTCTATTATTTTCGACAAAGGCCAGAGAAGAAAAGTTTCTTGTTTTCTTTAACTTGGTTATAGTCTCTTGATTTTTTCACTTTATTGAAAATGTGGTTATAATAGGAAAATAACAGCTCAAAAACCTCTTCGAACATTTTGAAAGAGCAATCAAAATTAGGTTTACCCTGCCTTAAGGCTGTGCTGCTGCTGCGCAGGTTGTTGGACAGACTTAACTGTGGTGTTGATTGCTCACAGTACTGTTTGATAGCCTGCTGCCTCTGTAAATACAGCATGAACAAGGGGGCTGAATCTAACAGGAAATGTGGGCTTAGGGGAATTTCAATGCCAGGTGGAGCAGTTATCACCTCCGGTCAATGTCTGGAATGTTAATGCAG
This sequence comes from Scomber japonicus, assembly GCF_027409825.1. Taxonomy (NCBI): domain Eukaryota; kingdom Metazoa; phylum Chordata; class Actinopteri; order Scombriformes; family Scombridae; genus Scomber; species Scomber japonicus. Next base: position 25,074,114 of record NC_070587.1, on the reverse strand, counting down.
GTTTATTTCAGGAGAAGAACATGTCACTACGACAGGGAACAGGCTTGTCTCCAGGATTATTACAGGACTGTACTGTTGTCAAAAAAATACATGACAAAAGAAAGGCACTCAACCGTAGAAACAAGGGTTGTCAATTATAATATATGAATATTAATATCTTTTTAAAAATTATTTATTTATATTTGATTACATGTTTTTTAATGGATCTGTATTCTGGAAGTGTGTGGAAAGCCCTCAACTAGAGTGAATTCTAATTAAACATTGTCTTTACATGTTTAGCAAAACTCAAGGACTTCTTGCTCGCTTTTTCAAGGGCTTTTAACATTTCATGGTGCATGAAGTGTTTATTTGTACTGAAAAACCTTACATTTTCTTTTGAAATATTAAAATGAACCCCCATCACTCCCTTCAATTCATGTCATCTTTCCAGTGTCCCTATAATAAAAGGAAATACAAGTACAGGTGTACATGTAAATGTGTCCTATCCATATGGTATGAGACAACTAGCAAACCCACCTACCACATATACAGTTATTAGATTGACTGTGTGCTTGTGGGTTATAATTAATCCCTGACCATGTACTCTGTTTCAACTAAATCCAACTAAATCTTGAAGCTAAGGTGATCTTACAGGATGTGCAGTAGATTGACTTTGCAAGTCCTATAAAGAATGTTTTATTATTTTTGTCATTGGGCGAGAGGTGGGATACATCGCGGACAGGTCGCCAATCCATCACAGGGCTAACATATAGTAGACAGACAACCATTCTCACTCACATTCACATCTACAGGCAATTTAGAGTCAGCAATTAACCTAAGCGGCATATTTTTGGTCTGTGGGAGGAAGCCGGAGAACCCGTAGAGAACACATGCAGGCACAGGGAGAACATGAAAACACACAGAAGGGGCCCAGCCGGCCTACCCAAAACCCTATATAGCCTCTAGATGTGGATGTTAGTGTGAATGGTTGTCTGTCTACTCTGTGTTAGAGCTGTGTAGACTGGTGACCTGTCCATGGTGTACCCTGTCTCTCACCCAAGGACAGCTGTGATTGGCTCCAGCTCCCAGACTCTCTAGAGGGTATGCAGTTTGGAAAATTGATGAATGTTTGTTTGGGGTTTTTTTAGGTGGCCAATGGAAATTGCTGACTGTGCGTGCTGCTTATGTGGTTTTAAACTATTACTTTATGAAGTTGCTTCATATCAGTGCATCAGCAGCTTTTAATCTAGATCACTACACCACCTGTCATTCCAGCAGTTGCCCTCAGTGCATTCCTGTCTATTTCAGCCACCTGATCCCCACGCCTACCTGCACTCCTGCTCATCACTTCCCACTTACCCTCCTAGTATTAAAATCTGCCCATTTCCACCTACTCCTTGACAGATTGTCTGTGAATTTTGACTTTGAATAGCAGGAAAAAGCACAGGTTGAAGTCATAACACTAATGATAGCTCATTTTAATTCTAACAACCCAGAAAGCTGTACTGAAGAATTATCATACACTATAACAGAGTCATGAATTTGGAAAAACTAAATAGGATTCAAACGTTAATGCTATTAACTGCACCTGTGCTTATCCTGCTTTGACTTGTCAGCAAGTCAGTTGTGAAAAAGGTCTACAGAACCACAGTTAAAGTGTTCCAGACATTTTGCCTGTTTCCTGCCTGCCCTGGTTTTCTGACCCTTTTTACACTCTGCTAGCTTGTTTATGCCCTTTTGGCCCCTCTTGTCTGTTTTAATTGCTCACCTGTTGCTGATTCCTGCCTGATTCAGTAATCAAGTAAAACTAGCTTTTAATTTAAATGTGCTGTTTGTGAGTTGTTACTGTTGGCCAAACTTCCAAAAGGCATTACTGCTACTACTGTCAGTCTTTATCAATCTAACTCAACATTTGCATCAGTATACATCGTTTATTCCTTGGTATTCTCAGGCATGTTACAAAATATTTAACACGAGGTGACACATGAACATCCAGATTGTATTTACGACTTGTTTGGAAATGCTGTGCTTTTTATTAGGAGGGCTGGTCAGCATTTAGCATAGTGTTTAAACCAAATAACATTTAAAATAGCCAATAAATGTAGCTATTTATTTTGTGAGTGGGACAGGACAAGGTCATCTTTTAAAGTGTTTTTCATTCATACTCTGGACTCTAAGCAAACGTGCAATATCTCAGCAGTGGAGGAATGGTTGTGGTAATTTGCTCTCCCTGATTCAAACCTTCATGAATCTTAATCATGCAAAGCCTGCACACAGGACCAATCAGGTCATGCTAGACCAGCAGTACAACACATCTTTACAGCAAGTGCTTTAATAAAAGAAGCCTACAGTTTGGTCTCTGTGCCTCTGTGTTTGTATATGTTAAACAGCATTATATTATATTTTTTATATTTTCTGTGATGCAGCTTCAATATTTTTGTGGAATTTTAGTTCAGGATATACTCAAAAAAACACAAGCAACTAGTTTTACCTAAAAATATTAGTGCAAACTATCAAGGAGTGCAGGATACTTGCTACAGTATCTGAGGCCTAGTAATCAGATGCCATTGTTTGTTAAAGACTGTGTAAAGTGAATTCAGACAATTACTTCTAAACACATTAAATAGGTCATAAATGTATTTCTAAAAAGGGTGTAAAAAGCATTTCAACCATTTAGATTTGAATTGTGGAGCTAGGCTTCACAAACTGTGTTTCAACATTTCTGTGTTCAGGATTTAGTGGGCGGGTCTAAATGATTAGCATAAACCCGCCCCTGCTGCTGTAGAGGTATAAATACATTTAGCACACACTACTACTACTACAGTCTACAGTTAGCCAGTTAGCTGAGTTAGCTGCCGAGTTAGTCACCGAGTTAGCCGCCGAGCTAGCAGCTGAGTTAGCAGCAGAAAGCTCTCAGACGTAGCATCCATGTTTCTGGTAGAGGTGGTGACTTTGATTGACAGGTGACACTTGGTCAGTGTTGGTAATAACAGCGTTAGAGTATAACGGCATTACTAACGGCGTTAGAGTATAACGTGTTAGAGTATAAAGGCGTTACTAACTTTTTCAGTAACGAGTAATCAAATTAATTACTGTTTCCCCCGTTACAACGCTGTTACCGTTACTGCCAAAAAAATGCGCCTTTACTTCTTCAGACCTCATCGAACAGACGCTTTTCTCTCTGTCTCCCTGCCAAAGAGTGGCTGCACTTAGGGGCTTAACCAAAGACACAGTAGGGCGCAAATGAGACACAATCTCCCAGAATCTGGAGCGAGAGAGCAAGACTGTGCTGTAGTGAGTGACTGCGTGTGTGTGTGACTATCAATGCAGCGTGTGTGAGAGCAAAGCGTCCCAATAGCTCTGTGTTGTTGTTTATTAGACCAATCGCACTCCTCCAGTACAATTTTTCATAGTTATATTAAGAGAAGCTTATATTGTTATTGCTTTTTGAGGAATACAGTTCAAATGCTGCACATCTGCTACATGTACAATTATATTATAGTTCTTTTTAGTACATTTCTTAAGCATAATTTAATTTTGAACATGTTTTGGGCCAGTTTTTGTTGATTGGGGAAGCCAAGTAGTTAGACATATTTGAAAATGTTTTTAAAAAGTAACGTAATAGTTACTTTTCCTGGTAATTAATTGCTTTGACATTGATGTAACTCAGTTACTAACTCAATTACTTTTTGGGAGAAGTAATTTGTAACTGTAACTAATTAGTTTTTTAAAGTAAGATGACTAACACTGCCTGCACTTGGTAGGAGGCGGGGTTTCAGCAAACTTGGCGGGCACTCTTACAGCATTTGGGAGCAGAGAAAGAGGCTGATTTTTACACAACTTTGAAGCGTAATTTCATATATTTGGCGATTTTTTTTAATTGTTCAAATTTGGCAGGGTGGTTAACAACACACTTTTCTGTGGTATGTCAAACTCAGAACACATATTTATTCTTACTTTACATGGACTTTAAATGAACTATGCAGATGTGATGCATAAATGATGAAGACATGTTTTACGACATCAGTTGACAATGCCATCATGAAAGGACTTGAAACACCGATGGCCCTACAACACAGAGGAACAATGAGTAATCAGACACACAGTCTTGAGTTCATCCGGCTGGCATGCATCAGTTCACCCTTTATTTTATTTGCGGCACCTGTGTACATCTCCTCCCATTTCAGCAATCAGGCAAAATCAATCAGTGTAAGAACAAACAACACTCAACAACATCGTAATTGAGAATCACAGCTAATGTCTAATACATTCATAGCTGAAGTTGACCAATCCTAATCTAGAGTATTATCTATCATTAATTCCTGTGGCTCAGTATTCATCAATGTTTAGTGAACTATTTCATTATATAATAAATGATGGGTTATGATCATTTAGGTTTTATTTCTGTAGTAAGTTTTGGATAAGAAACACAATCAGTGAGATGATTCTGTGGGCTGTAAACACACTTTCTGGTTAGTAAAACTTATCTAAAGAGGTAAAAAAGCAGAAAGGTAAAATTAATACCAGAAAACTACCTGTTGTGAATATTACTTACAGTTTAAAGACTGTGACCAAACTTATAGTTATGAGCACCCAATTGTCAGGGTCATTAAATACATTTTCACTTTCAGTTTGACCTCTGAATAAAGGGTTTTTAAACATCTGGACCAACTGCTGGCATGTTTAGAACCTTTCTGATCATCTAATAACAAATTAATCAGGTAAAGCTAGAATAAACAATACTGTTTTTCAAATTACAATAAATTAAAAGGTAGATACAATCAGATAAATTGTGACAGTTTCCTCCACAGTTGTTTAGTATGAATTATGGAATTTGTTTGTTGTTCTAAACTGTATGTTCATGTAGGACTCCATCACTTATAGTAATACATATAATTATGAAATATGTTGTGTAGATCATTTACATTGTTTTCAATATATTTCAATTAATAATATGCATTTCTCAGTACTGAATTATGTTTTTCCAAATGTTAACATAGTCAGCACAACAGCAGTCACCAACCTTTCTGTGCATTTACTCTCCATTTTGCACATGCTCACATACTACTGTAAAAACTGTAATACATACAAAAACATAACATAAAATGACTGTAAATTACATCACAATTCGCTACATTCTGCTACATCTACATCTATAACTAAATAGAAAAAATAAAAATACATTAATTCCTTGCTTGAGAATTGAGATATACAACAGTGAGTGCCTCATTTAATTTCCTGATGACCTCTGAGAGACTTGTGTCAGGTTCTGAAAGGGGTTAAGTAAGTTTGTAACTGTTAGGAATAAAAGGGTTTTTCCACCTCTTGCTTCCAGTCACAGGATGATTTGCAGCCTGTCAAAGGATGGTGACACTTTTCCTTTCACCTCACTCTCAATCACCTCTTAATCACTGAGTTCAGGTGTTTCATTAAGACCCATTGCCACAGGTGTATAAAATCGAGCAATTAGCCATGCAGTCTGATTTGACAAACATTTGAGAGTCAACTCTAAGTGGTATTAGTGAAAAGTGGAAGCATTAGGAACAACAGCAACTCAGCCACAAAGTGTCAGACCATGTAAAGTCACAGAGTCAACGAGTGCTGACGCACATCGGGCCTGATTTACTAAGATATTCCAATAAATTGCATGCTTGGTTAGTGTGTGTTTTGCAGGTGATCTACTAAGAATAACTGTGCAAATGACAACAGCTGCAGACAGTGATATTTAAATGAGAGTTTTGTGTCTTAATGGAGAGTTTGGGCGAGCAGAAAGCCTGCAAGCACAAAACGAAATTTGATCTCATGGAATTAGAGGTTCTAGTGGAAGAGGTTAATCAACATATTGAGTTACAGCTAAAAATATTACCAGGCCTTACATCACCAAGCACAATAACAAGTTTTGGATGGAGTGGTGTAAAGCTCGCTACCACTGGACTCTGGAGCAGTGGTAATGTGTTCTGTGACAGATCGCACTTATCAGTCTGACAGTCTGATGGACGAGTCTGGGTTTGGTGGATGCCAGGACAACGTTATTTGCCTGACTGCTTTGTGCCAATTGTAAACTTTGGTGGTGGAGAGATAATATTATAGGGTTGTTTTTCAATCAATCAATCAATCTGTATTTTTTATAGCGCCAAATCATAACAAAAGTCATCTCAAGGCACTTTACACATAGAGCAAGTCTAAACCAAACTCTTCAGGTTTAATTTTAAAGAGACCCAACATTCCCACATGAGCAAGCACTTGGCAACAGTGGCAAGAAAAAACTCCCTTTTAACAGGAAGAAACCTCAGACAGAACCAGACTCAGAGTGGGCGGCATCTGCCTTGACCGGTTGGGGTTGAAAGGAGAGAAAGGAAAGATAGGAGAGAGAAGCACAATGAAGGTCTGGGACTGGAATCTGTCATCCGCACATCTACAGGCCCAGATTACCTGTGAGACCAGAAAGCACAGAAAACTCTGGGGAAGAAGTTTAGGTTATTGAATGGTTTAGTGTTACATGAATGTTAATGGATATAGATGGATGGATAGAGAGAGAGAAAAAGGAGGACAGAGGAGCTCAGTGCATCATGGGAGTCCCCCGGCAGCATAAGCTAAGAGCTCTAGGAGCCCTAACTATAAGCTTTATCAAAAAGGAAAGTTTTAAGCCTACTCTTAAATGTAGGGAGGGTGTCTGCCCCCCGGGCCAAATCTGGAAGATGGTTCCACAGGAGAGGAGCCTGATAACTGAAGACTCTGCCTCCCATTCTACTTTTAGAGATACTAGGAACCACAAATATGCCTGCAATGTGTTTGGGGCCAAGCACAGTTTTTTAGTAGAGTTTAGTAAGGCAAGGCAGTTTTATTTATATAGCGCATTTCATACACAATGGCAACTCAATGTGCTTTACATAAAAAAGAAAAACATGTAATTTGAGAAACATTAAAACATGCAATTAACTCCCCACCCCCCACACTAATAATAAAAACAAAGTACAGAAAAATAGAAAGACATGCATAAAATGCTAGAATTGAGCATTAAATATAAGATTGCAGCATAAAATAATGATTTGCTTTAAAATCATTAAATGGACACAGAGTGCAAATGAAAGATTTAAAATGTAAAGTGCTTTAAAAGAGCTCAATCATAAGCACAGGAGAAGAGAAATGTTTTTAACCTGGATTTAAAAATGTTCACAGTTGGGGCTGATTTCAGTTCTGCTGGTAGTTTGTTCCAGTTGTGTGCAGCATAACAGCTAAAAGCTGCTTCACCATGTTTAGTTTGAACTCTGGGCTCAACTATCTGACCTGAGTCAGTAGATCTCAGAGCTCTACTGGGTTTATATTCCAATAACATGTCATTTATGTATTCTGGACCTAAACCATTCAGTGATTTGTAGACCAGTAGCAGAACTTTAAAATCTATTCTATAGCTGACTGGGAGCCAGTGTAAAGACTTTAGAACTGGAGTAATGTGCTCTGATCTCTTTGTTCTGGTTAAAACTCGAGCTTGCCAAAAACAATGACCTCAGTTTTGTAACGGAAATTTTGGTTCATCCAATTTGTTACTTGCTCTAAACAGTGACACAATGACTGTATTGGACTGTAGTCATCTGGGGACAGTGCTAGGTATATCTGCGTGTCATCTGCATAACTGTGATAGTCTACATTTGAGTTCTGCAGAATTTGACCCAAGGGCAGCATATATAGACTGAACAGAAGGGGTCCAAGAACTGACCCCTGAGGAACTCCACATGTCGCCATTTGATCAGATTCATAACTTCCAATGGTCACAAAATAACTCTGCTCTTCCAAGTAGGACCTGAACCAGTCTAGGACTGTTCCGCTGAGTCCTGCCCAAGTTTCCAACCTGTTCAACAGTATACTGTGATCCACAGTGTCAAACGCACTGAGATCCAACAGGACCAGAACTGGCACCTTGCCTGAGTCAGTGTTCAACCTTATGTCAGGAAGTTGCAGGTCATCCAGGTCTTTATGTCCTCAAGGCATGTTTGTAGTTTGGTTAACTGGTTGCTTTCACCTGGCTTTATTGATTGTTTCCGAATAATGTTTCCTAAAGGAAGCATATGTAAGGTGAATAGTATTGGTCCAAACACTGAACCCTGAGGAACACTGTGTATAACTTTTGTTTGCATGGAGGATTTATTATTAACATGTACAAACTGAAATCTATCTGATAAATAAGACTTAAAATGAACATAAAAAAGAAATGTGGAATGAACTATAACACAGGGGTTGGGTTAGGCCCTTTTGTTCCAGTGAAGGAAAATTTTAATGCTTCAGCATACCAAGACATTTTGGACAATTCTACACTTCCAACTTGGGGAGAGCCCTGACTGTGCCCCAGTGCACAAAGCAAGGTCCAAGACATACCAACTGTAGCCATACCAAGACATTTGGTTTTTGGTTGAACTGGTCACAAACAGTGATGATGAGTCACAAGTCGACATTCCTAGGTTTAAAAAGTTTATATGCCATAAAGGTTGGGAACCAAACTGTATGGACTTTGCTCCAAATTCAAATGCCTGTACCATTTATAGGAGTATACATGCTCTCATCTCATTAAGCAAGTCCAGTGAGGACAATGTCTCTGTCATGTGCTAACACAGGCATTTGCCAGCATATTCTTCCACTGTCAAAATTCAAACTTTGTGGAAAAAGAATGAAATCTACACTATTATATTATTTTCAAATAAGACTCTATGCTTATTTTACCACTGCTCACAGTGTTTTAACTATCTGGAACAAATATATGATATACAGGAGAAAGGTGCTGTTTGATATAGTGAATTAAAAAATTACAAATGGCTTTTAAAAGGTAATGTTTAATCTTAATAGGAAAAGCACATTCCCATAACTGCATTATGTATTTGTATTATTTGATTGAAGCTAAAAGCCTGTTTGACTTTCTCAAACTGATAAAAACATTAAGACGGGCTGGAAGTCATTATTTTTAATTTGTTGAATGTTCCCTCCAAACTAAACTTTTTTTTTTTGAATGTACCATTTATCTTTGCTCTTTTAAAAATAGGGCTGGAGAATGTGCAAGTCAGTGCGTCTGGGACGAGGAGGCAGGCTGGAATCACAGTGGCAAAACTGATGCTAATTTCTTTCTTCCCTTTCCATATTTAAACCAGTGTTCAAACACTGGTTTAAATAGCTCCAGCAGTACATCATTAGCTCCTCGCTAGGCCAATGTTCAGAGCTGTAGGAGATGGGAAATAAATCGTTTTATAGCTCCTAGGGGCTCCGTGGATCATACTGAGCTCTGCAGCGAGAAATTAAAGGCTGTCTAATGGGCCTCACAGCTGAAACATATTACTGTATCTGCACACACAATGACTTCTTCTTACATCCTCAACAGAAGCTGGAGTTCTGTCGTCAAACATCACAGTGATGCTTCACTGAGCCAAAAAGACAAATGAAAAGTTATCAACATCTGCAAAACAGACATGCAGTGGAGAATAAATCCATATGTTGCACAGGGGTAGAATTTCTCAACCTTAATTTGTGAAATACATTTAAACTAATATCAACTAATGTCATATATCATAGGCATCACAGTTAATATACTGGACTAAAAGTACCACTAGCACCCACAAAAGGCTGCAGTGTTTATTACACTTCATGACGCCTAAGTGCTGGACCAAATAATTTACTGACAGGTTTGCTATTTTTAAATCCTTAACACTGGCAGGCTTTAAAATGAGATTATGAAATATCCTATAGTTGTGTATCCTAAAGTTGATATTCTAACCTGTGGGTAAATCTCAATAGAAAGGGTTCATTGTGTGTGGAGCATGATGCATCTGCCCAGATGATTGCTGTGGGGTCATGTGGCAACTTTGGCCTGATAGTCAAAAGTTAAAGTGACTCCATCATGTCAACAGGAAAGAGCTCGTAGCGTAGCATCCTATCTACTGACAGCTACATGATCAGAACCTTGGAGAGCACCACAATGTGATTGAGTGAAGTGAAGTGAGTGAAAGGAAAATGTATGGTTTGTTCAAGTCAAGCTGAAATCTATTCAAATATTTTGTAAAGAATACTATGGACTATGGTCTACCTAATTATCATACCTACCAATTACCATACCTATCATACCTAATTACCATGCTATTAACTATTGTCTGAACAGAGTGCAGACAATAGCATGACTTGATTGGTCATGTGTGCATGCTTCATTTGTTGTTGTGTGTTCTTAGTTGCTCAAAGCTTGAATAACCAAAAAGAAGAACTCTGAACTTTGATTAATGTTCTGCAGTGATAAATCACCTACACTGATGTTCTCTGAAGAGCATGATGTTTTGCTGCCAACTGATGATGTCCGTACTGTAAGTTGATTGGTTCAACTTCGCTGTGGCTGAGCATTTTTTTAAATGAAAAAAGCAGTTTCGGGCACACTACTGGTCAATCTTCAACCCTCAATCTGAGGGTTGGAGATTGTTTCTTTGAGTTTTAACAGTCTGGTCATTTGCCATCACCACAATAAACAGACAGTTAATGCGAACTAAACAGTTTCCCGTATGTTCTGTGAAACTAACATAATGAGTGTGTTGGTGCCCTCTGAGGTAGTCGGCCACTGGTGAAATAAATGCATGAATAGTACTGTCTTTAGTGAGAATCAGGGCTGTGGTTGGTAACAGTTTATGGTTTTGTGGATTTGGGGGTAAAAAGTGTGTACAGTATAATGTTCACCGGAAAGTAGTGCACCATAGGAGATGACAACAATTGTCATAGCAACACTGATTCTGTTGTGTTGTCAGTCAAAAGCTGCAATTCAGAATGCACAGACTTCCCCGTTTCCACAAATATTTCTATTCAGTGTCTCTCTCTTTCTAAAGATTTGCACAATAACTGTTGTATCATTATAGTTTGTATCTCCTTACACAACTAGCAAAAATAACTTCATATGTTCTGTTAGACAGTACTGATTGTTATTGTCTTATAGGGACTAGTATATATGTACACAATCTTTTTGTCTTTTCATCACCACAGCATCATAAGCTACAAGTAGCCTGAATTCTAAGGAAATCAATTAAATGTTGAAGTTAAACAGAGAATAAATCCACAGAGCACAGCTGATCATTTTGTGTTTGTGCTTGTGCTCTCACACCTAGTATTAACGCAATTTTGCAATTATATTTATATCATATGAAAAATACTAAAATGATAGCAGGTCCCTTTTTTATAGTTTAAAAAGTCAATATTATCATGGTGTTATATTTGATTTTGTTCTTTAATTAAGTTTACTCTAATGTTGGATTAATAATTAATTGAATTTAACCATCTATTTGATCTCTGACAGTGTCTAATATTAGATAACAGATATGGATATGGAACTGATTTATAACAATATGTTCTAATGTATGCTTGTGCCAATATGAGTTTAGGTGACGGAGGCGACCCTACAGAGAAGAGATATATTGAATCTAAACTCCTCATTGTTCCAAAGATCCATCATTACATCACTAAACTAAAATAAAGGTTCAGTTTCAGTGTTTTCTAAGAATGAGTGGAGGATAAGGAACTGGATTCATTTTGGCAGCACAGGAAACATGTTGTATCTAACGAAACCATTACTCTGATGCAAATAAAATGATACATTGCATCCATTTATATTAAATAAACTAAGCACGAAAAGTAAAGGCATCACCAGCAGTGACAACCATGGCGCCACCTTAAGAAACTCAAACTTTATCGACACACAATCTCAGCATTATAGAAACCAATTACTGAGGCAAAATAAAACTGAAGCAAAGCAGAGGCGCCGGAATTCCATCTGTAAGTGACCTGTCTACATGTACAAACATATGATGGATTGCCACTTAATTCAGCCATATCATTGCACATCGATCTGCCTTACAAATCAGAGCAATATCTTTCCAGGGAAACTGCTGGCAAGACAAAGCTGTGCAGATAGTTGGCGACAGCACATTAAAGGTCTCTGTGGTTCAGCGGTCAGCATTAATGGGCTGTCCAGGTCTTTTCTTCCATCAGGTTCCTCCGTGCGAGGGTACATCATTACGACTGAGCTCCCAGCTCCAGAGAGCTGGGGTCAGACTTTTAAAGGAAATGGAATTGGTTCCAAACAAAGATATTACTGTTACTCACAACATCAAAGAGGGAGTGTTCCGGTTTCATGTCATACTTACAGGCCTCGGCTTTCTCTGAGGGGGAAAAATTGTTCCTTCATTTGGGTTTCTTTTCATCTGCCTGCTGGTTCCATTGGATTTCTATCAGTGCCCCCCCTGTATTACTGCAACTAACAGGGCACGTATTACAGTGTGTGTGTATGTGTGTGTATGTATGTGTTGGGAATTGAAAAAAAGCGTGTCTATATATTTTATATTCATACAGAGTTTTGGATATTTCGTTCCTTCCTATGTTTAACCCTTTACATACTGTTCAGATTCTGACTCATAATTAGTCTCTACATTAATTTCATAAATTCACCATCAGTCATTAATAAATGTTGGATTAACCCTCAATGAAGAGTGTATTCTATTTTTTTCATGAAGAAAAGACATTTACAACTCACTATTTTATGGTCCAGGAGAACATTTATAGAATATAAAGAATAAAACTACATGTTTTAAATTGAGTTTTTAAAAATGTTGTTCATTTACATATACAAAGATGTGTATCAGCTGCACAAAAAAACAAAAATGTATTTCCATTTTTGTATACTGTGTTAAAAGAAATGTGTATAGGGTGTCTTTAAATTTCTCAAATGTAAAAATGGGTCAAATTTGACCCTGAACAGCATCTGATTTGCACTCATTGCTGCAAACACAGAGGCAGAAACACAGAGTGATGAAGGTGATGTCTAATTTATACAAATCAGATGGATTAGTGTAAATTACTTGTTTTGGCATGAAATTACACCTGCATCTCTTTCTTTTTTTTAACATTTTTATCTGATTAATTTGTTGTGTGTGTGTGTATGTGCGAAGCCTTTTCATTTCAATCGTGCAAAAGTAATTGCAACTCAAGATCTAATTCCAACATAATATTTTAGGTTCTTGATATTCAAGTCATACAACAACCTAAAGCAACCTGATCAGACTGTGGCCACACTGGCTTTGCACTGGAACAAGTTGACCATCCTGGTGGTTTCTGTAACAAATGGGCTACTAATTAAGACAGATTAAAGGATATGTTCCAATTTTTTCATGCCTTAAGTCTTAAAATAACAGTCAGGTATGCATATGAACAGTGAAAGAGGTTTTTCCTCACTGTAATCATTCCTCCTGCTCATACTAACTATTAAATAATGCACTTTCAGTAGAAGTGATGGAGGACTAAATCCACAGTGTGTCCACACAGTTATTTCAAAGTAGCTTCTATTGAGCTTCATCAGTGTGAGTTAGTCATATCAAGTGATATCTGACACATTTACAGTCTTTCTACCATCACATTCTCTCTTTGTGTTTCCTTTTGAGCTGTGGTGGAAGTATAGTAACAAAAATAGAAACTTTGACACTAAAAACACTGTAACACTGAAACATAGAAGATGAAGATTTGACTCATTTGGATGACTGAAGCTTCATATTAGCTTCAGATCTGTCACATCCTGGTGTAGTTTGTGTTTTATTTTGAAAATTATTCACTCCTTGTGTATTTTGTTTGTTTTACTTCTTGTGTTTTCCCTGCCTTAGATGATTGCCTCATGTGTTTCACTCACCTGTGTCAGGTTTAGTTATTATCCCATGTCTATATAGGTTTTGGTTTTCAGTTCAGTCTTTGTCCGAGTCTCTGTGTTGTTTAGTCTTGAAAATGAAATTTATAATGGTCGAGGCCTTAATTTTATTTGAACCTGTATTCAAATAAAGATTTCCAAAAGCCTGAAAATGAGATTAAATCAAACAGCAACCAGTGTGACATTTTCATCAGAGTTCATTAATATCACTACTATGAGGTGCACACTGCTTACTACACACAGAGGGACCTTTCCATTTGGCTGACATCTTCTTCGCCTCATAGCTCCTCCAGGGTGCGAGACAGAAATGTGAGGAAGAGAGTGTCAGACGTTTTGAAATAATTACAGACCATGTAAAGTGAATATAGACATTTTCTTCTAAACACATTAAATAGGTCATAAATGTATTTCTAAAAAATGTGTAAAAAGCATTTAACCATTTAGATTTGAATTGTGGAGCTAGGCTTCACAAACTGTGTTTCAACATTTCTGTGTTCAGGATTTAGTGGGCGGGTCTGATTAGCATAAACCCGTCCCTGCTGCTGTAGAGGTATAAATACATTCAGCACACACTACTACTACTACTACAGTCTACAGTTAGCCAATTAGCTGAGTTAGCCACCGAGCTAGCAGCCAAATTAGCTGCCAAGCTAGCCGCCGAGCTAACAGCTGAGTTAGCAGCAGAAAGCTCTCAAACGTAGCGTCCATGTTTCTTGTAGAGGTGGTGACTTTGATTGACAGGTGACACTTGGTAGGGGGCGGGGTTTCAGCGAACTCGGCGGGCGTTATGTAGCAGAGAAAGAGGCTGAGTTTTATTAGAGTTTTAATTTTGAAGCCTAATTTCATATATTTGGCGATTTTTTTTAATCATTCAAATTTGGCAGGGTGGTTAACAACACACTTTTCTGTGGTATGTCAAACTCAGAACACATTTATTCTTACTTTACATGGACTTTAAGAAAAACATCTGGCACATGATAACTGCTCTTAATAATGTTAATAATGCTGACTCTGCGGCTGTATAACTGCATATTTTTGATGCATTTAGAACTGAAAACAAGAAAAAAGGAAAAATCCTCTTTGCTTATAACAGAAAAATAAACTTACAAGTGCATTTTCACTGGTAATATTCATATTTCATGCATAAATATGAATAAGTAGCCATGGATGGTGTGATATCCATGTTTTCAGTTTGTTAATATACAGTAAAGCTGTTTTAACAATAACCTTTCTGTCCGATCAATAAACATGTTCTGATTGATGAGATGTGTTCCCGTCCGTTAACAACTTCCACGCGGATCCACACTAAGCTCCTATGAAGCGTCCTCTGTCCTCGCTCCTTGTCTCCTCAGAGACACATTTAATGGATTGGAACATCCTCGATGCTGGCAGCCCTCAATCGATTTCCAGGTCACGGGCCAGAGGACGGAGGAGCGAGGACATGAGGAAGCAAAATTAGCAAAGTGGAAAGCGTCCACTCACAGACTTTAGCATATACAGCAGAGGACAATTGCTGTTTGTTTTTTGTGTTTTAATTATTGTTGTGACGAGCCGACTGGATGTGACTTACCCTTTAAGGAGTGTTTGAGTGATTTTTCACCGACTTTTAAAGCATAGATCCATCAAGTTGTCCTTCGATGATATTTATCTAGTACTATATAGATAAAATAAAGAATCAAATGATTTTGAATTATAACATATTGCTAATAAAAACACAGAAATAAAAGTAAATTACCCAAACCCTATATCACACAAATAGAACAATACACTTATGAATTGTGTGATATTAATGAAGGCAGCATGCACTGTACCTGGTCTGTGTCTGAAATCACTCTATTTAATATATAGTGCACGACATTTACAGTGTGTAAATTATTCCACCATGGAATGAAAAATGTCTATGTACATCTACACTACTTTCTAATAACAATCCCACAATGCAATGCTCCACATTTTAAAGATGTGAAAACTACAAAATGATAACGATTAGTTAGTGTGTGAGATCTTGATTTGCTGCTCACTGCTGAAAGAACTATATAGTGTTTATTATAGACAGCAGTGTGACACTGGACTACTTGCTTGATCACTGATTTCAGTAAATGTCCATCTAAACAAATGCATGAATTAAAAATAATAGCTGACTGATATAATAACCTCAGTAAGAGGAAGCTCTTCTTTTAATGATATTCCTTTTGTATTTATTAAAATTATAGTAAAGCTAATGTAGGAAATACAATAGACTGTTACTATATTTGCATTTTATAGTGGTATAAATTACAGCAGGTGTAGACCAACTTCACAAAGATCACTTTAACTAAATGGGAAAAGCACAATGTCAGGGATTTGTCCCCTGAAACTTTACTTCTTTACTACTTTAAGAGAAGACATTGTGTCCTTGGAAGTATATTTAAAGTGCTGCATAATCACATTTTGGGTGCTGTACTGTATATTGTCACGTCCTGGCCTTTCAACAGCCCTGCTTCCACCGTGCGTGTCTAACTGTATTCCTACATCCCTTTAGCACACAGTTGAGCAGGGGGTTTATATTAGACACCTGACGAGGCCTTTGGGCTGTCTCCTTGCTCTCTGTGTCCTCACTCCCTCCTGTTCATGTCTGCTCTCTTTACTGCTATTGATTCTGTCCTCATTGGTTCTCTTCTCTCTGGACATTGCTGGTATCGTGTGTAGGTTTAATTGTCAGCATCCATACCTCCTCCACACCTTACAATAGAGTTGCACATATTCTGGATTAACATTTCATATATTTCTTTAAATGATTTCTTCAATGTAACTAACACAGGACAGTGTCAGATCATGTAACAATCCTATAGGTTTATATGATGACCAGCTATTCTAATTACTTCAACTTTGTTTCTGAGAAATAACATTTTGTCTGTGACTTTGGCAAACAGCAAGAATACTACAATACCCATGAGACTCATTGCTATGCAGTAGAAGCAACAAGCATGAATCAGTGTGTAATGAATTCAAAAAGCTTTGTTGTTAAAGTTGTAAACAAAATCCAGCACCATAGTTGCTGAATTCACTTAAACAGTGACAGAGAAATTTAAAAATAAGCTGATTCACTCTGTAGAATGTAAAATTAGCTTTCTCAACACCATAATCTTTAACTTTTGGGTCAGTGGCAAATAAGGGTTGGCAATTCAAAAATATCTTTAAAAAATAGTTTTAAAATCAACATGAAAAAAATACATTTTGTATGTTCCTGAAAATGTCAAATGGTGTAACCACAAAATAATGATACATATTAAATATTTATCCACCTACAGTGTATTTAAAGTGAACATTTAAATAGTTAAGTTATAATGTAAGATCATGCCAAACTAGTTGATATGGTGTTTTATTGAGAATTTACTGTTTTTAAGCAAGTTGAATTATTTGGTTCAAAGTTTTTTATGGTTACACCACTTAGACATTTTTGCCATAATCCTCTAATATATTCTCTCAAAATGGATTAAAGGCCGAAATTTGATGCTGGGTGTGTGTTAAGTTATTCATATGTTTACTTCCACATTTTAAGCCCTTTAAATTTGACTAAACCACATGGACACAAAAAACCTCATTGACCCTTCTGCCTACTGTTGCTGACATTTGTGTCCATGTTTTATGTTCAATGATTGTTTTTTGCTGAAACGCTCATAGGCATTGTCACATCATAGTTAACTTCTACCCTGAATTTTACTCTCACAGTCTAATACCTTGGACTTGTGTTATAAAACAACCAGATACTTTCTAACACAATTGTTCATGTTTTAAAGTGCTGGAACTGTGAGTCACATATCATCCACATTTTTTGAATTGTGATGTACAGAACGCTGCATTTCCCAGCTTCATTTAGCCTGGACCAGTTAGACCTTCAATTTGTACATCTGTTCCCCTTTTAATAAGCGGGTGCCCCAAGAGACCATGGTTGGCCACATCCATTTGTGCTTCCACCCTGAGTTTTCAGCAGCATCTACACTTCTCTCCTTTCTAAAATAGAAGACAAAGAGAGAAAAGAGTGATAATAGTACAGGAAATGATGATTATGAATGTGGGGTTAGGGTTAAAGAAGTCATAATAAGCACATTTCCCAGTCTATATTCTTGCCCTTTTGTGTAGTAGTTCTCAAATTGGGGTCTGTGACTCATAGCCAGGGGGTCTAAGAAATAATTTGCTATAAATTACTTGCATCAAGCTGTGCAATAAAACAAGTACGCATATACTCATAGAATCTGGGGTTATAGTACCTAACCAACATTTTGTTCATTACTCCCACCCATGTTAGCTTTGGGCCAATAGAAACTCAATCTGTCATGTCAATCTGTCATGAAGTGCTTGATTCACTCAGCGTACAATGAACAGTTCCTGCAGCAGCTTGCTTCATTTACATGTTACATCCAACATGTAAATGAAGCCTCTCATCAGCATGGTAACACTCGAGGCTTCAAAATAACAGCAGGGTTGAACATTGATAATATTTCAGTATTTGAATATCCATTTCAGTGTTTTGTTTGAAGGCAGCCTAACAAAACTTACAACTTAACAATAACTAAAAGGGAATTGTTGGTTCTAAACAATCTCTTTACATGACATTGTTGAAGATTTCCGCAATACCTTGTCATCTGCTTTAAAAACTAGACTCACAATTCACTCTAATATAAATGAGGAAGCCATGACTACAAATAACAACAAAGCAGTATGTGTGACAAGAAAGGATCACTTTTGAAAATGCTGGGGATGCTACAATATTATTCTCCACTACTGACCAGCTACTCAACACTGACCCCACCACCCTGCAGTTCTCTGCATCAGAATGTGACTGTTTAGAGTCAGTATTGCTGCAAATATACACACATTTGATCTCAGCAAATGTTGTAAAAATGATGCAACCATGAGAAAATTCACCTGTAATACATTAACTGAGCTCTGCAAGACTGTAACTGAATGTAACTCCTCCACCTCATGTATTAACCCTTAAAGCATTTTATAAATGGGTGTTTAGCAGTGTTTCAAGTCATGTCTTGAAGATTATAAATGGATCTCCTCAAGCAAGCAACCTCCCAGATGCCTTCAAAACAGCTGTAAGACCCTTACTAAAGTATCACAACCTATGGTAATGCACTGACCTGCTATATGCCAACATCCAACCTTCCAGTCATTAGTAAGATACTTGTAAAGATCTCAGTCTCAGTTCTTATCCTCTTAGACCTAAGCACAACGTTTCATATGATTGGCCATGATATCCTTATCAATCATCTTGAAAAGTTGGTTGGTCTCTCTGACTGTGCATTAAGCTAGTTCAAGACATACGTCAAAGGGATAAAGTTTAACTACAGTCTTGGAGATCTTGTGTCTGAGGAACATGAAAACAGCTTTGGGGTTCCACAAGGGAGCTACCTTGGCCCATTATTATTCTGACTATACATGCTGCCATTTGGCGATATCATCAGAGAGCACAATGTATGTTTCTATGCAGATAATACACAACTGTACATCTCTGTTGAACCAAATGATGCTGCAGCTATAAGCGATTGCTACCAATCTTTTGACAATAAATAAATGGATGGGCAAGAATGTATTTAAGTTAAACAAGGGCAAACTAAGATCCTCCTAGTCAGCCCCAAAACAAAAAGAGACTTACTCTTAAATAGTCTGGGGAAATTAACTCCCCGGATTAAATCTGAGGTTACAAATCTAAGTGGTACCTTAGATTTTGAATCTAAGTTTCTAACCTGCCCAAAATAATGATACCAATAACAATTATTGTGCCTATGATTCATTACAGAATCAGAGGTTATATTCTTGAGAGTTCAGTCATGTCCATAAGGTAACACTTGTGTTACTGGTAGGAATAACAAGATGGGAATAAAGAGAATGTTTTTTTATCAATGTTTCCCAGGGTTGCAGGTGTGCAAGATGTAGAACGAATATACAATATTCAGTCCACATTGGTAGTAACTCAACACAGCACTGAAGTGACTCCAGGAGAGCTGTCAGTAAACAGGGAGGCCGGGTCAATATGTTGTTCATGTTATTTTGATTTTGGTAAACATTCTCAAAACCCACATGTAATATTCTCTGCCATAAATTTTAAATTGCTATGTATCGCCAACCTTATATTGAATGAATGAACGTAGTTCTGGTTTACCTGCTGTAGCGAGGGAGCTTTAATTACTGACACATACACTATATGGACAAATATATAGGGGACGCACCACTTAGTTTTACATGGCCAAGCAGCTGCATGCAAGTCTGACATCACCAAGCACAATGCCAAATATTAGATGAAGTAGCCTGAAGCATCTCTGTCTGGAAGTCTTATGGACCTGTCCAGGTTTGGCGGGTGCCAGGAGAACGTTACCTATCTGACTGCATTGTGTCAGCTGTTTGGTGGAGGAGGGATAATAATATGGAGTTGTCTTTCAGGGGTTTTTAATACTTCAGCATTGCAAGACAATTCTACGCTCCCAACTGGGAACAGTTTGGAGAGGGCCCTTTTCTGTGCCCCAGTGCACAAAGCAAGGTACATTAAGACATGGCTGGGTGACTTTGGTGTGGAAGAACTTGAATGATAGAGCCCTGACCTCAACCCCATCAAACTAAATTAGAATGGATATTGCAATCCAATATAATGTCTGACCTCACAAATGCTCTTCTGAACGAAGATTCACACAGATATACACCAAAAATCTAGTGGAAAGCCTTCCCAAAAGAGTGGAACCTGTTAAAGCTGCAAAGGGGGACCAACTCCATAATAATGCCATAAAAGCTCCAGTGGGTGTAAAGACCAGGTGTCCCAAAACGTGTGTTCGTATAGTGTATAGTATAGTGTGTTATTCTTACAGAGAATAAATATGCAGCTCCTGGGCCCTGGTGTGACTGATGTTCTTCACCTTGTGAGCGACCATCCTACAGTTGCTACATCTGTCAATGAGACAAATGTACAATGATTAACATTACAATACATGTGGCATTGTTTCCTGGTAATTTGGATCCCACATCACATGAAAATGAACAGTCACAGCAGTAATAACTGGATGTAATGATACAGATGTGTACTGTAGGTGGAATCTTCTACACCTACACATCTGTATCTTATTCTGTCTTATTAGAACTCTGCTCAGGTTTGAAGTTGAGCAGAGCTATGTTAGGAATAATGTGAGGTCAAACTATGTGTACCAATAAGTCTGCTCAAGATGCAATTCGTCTAAGGTGCAACAAAGCTTAAACATCAAATCAAACCGTCTGCACACAGCCACAGAGAAGAAGTCTGCTGTGTGAGTGCGCCGTGGATGCGTGCAGACTTTAAGTATCCCCCTTTTTTAATGAAAGTTGTGGTATGCAGACTTATCATAGGTATTACACACAGCGCTGCACATGCTGCATATGCTGCTGCTGAAATATTAAATGCATTCATCTATAATTTATCTCTGCCATTGTTCTAATAAAAAGGCTTTTTGCCCCTGATTTTAAAAGGTCTGGCTAATGGCTTCAGATGTGATCTGGATCCAAATCTTGGTTGCAAAACACAAAAAAAATGTCAATCAACATCTATAAATTCTGATGGAATCTCTAGTATGTCCCCAATACTAGATACTAGAGACTTCTATAAATATGTTAATTGCGTGGGGTTGTCATATTTGCACGCCTTGATGAGTACTTACCCTCATTTACAATATTTAATGATATGAAATGTCATATCCATGCTTGTGTGACCTTCTGATAGAAGCCACCTGCAAGGGGGACTCACTTCCGGCGGTCACATGACAGGGATCATGTTGTAACAAAAGCGCAGAGCAGTCATCATTAACAGGAAGCCTTTGCTCCGCTGCTGCATCTGACAGAGCTCAGCAGTGCAGCCTGGCTAATCAAACACCTGACACACCGAGTCTCATCTGAACAAGGAGGGGCCGCCTCTTATTGATGATCCCCTGAACGCTGACAGCATTGATCGTCTGCGTAGAGTGCTTCCATACTGTTGACAGGAGGTGTGTGTGTGTGTGTGTGTGTGAGAGAGAGAGAGAGGGGGGGGGGGGGGAGCAACTGAGCCGGTGCAGGACGTCTGAGTTACGCTGACAAGATGTCTCTTACCGTCAACATCTGGATAAATGCCTCCTCAAAGCTCTTGGACTCCTCTCAGGCTGCATTCCCTTATTCCTCTCAGCTCACCCACTGCCTCCTTAAAGAGCATCAAAATGTCACATATCCCAATACACAAACACTGATTTATGGACTCACCAAGTGTAACTGACTAGGGGCTGTTAAGCCAAATGAACATGTACAACCGGGAGCGTCATAAGAGCAGACTTGTGTCCTCTTAATGTAGCAAGGTCATGCACATCTGTATGTTGGTGCCTACAGGCCATTATACTGTACACAAACGTGTATATTGGCCCCCTTTTTTTTTAAATCATATGAGTTGTAAATGCTAGTTTTAGCTACACAATAAAGAAAATTGTACAATGAGTGATTCAAAAATTGGACAAGAAAAAGTTAAAAAATAAAACAAGTCTACAGCCACTCAGCTGCATTAGGCCTTAAATATAAAGGCTAACTGCTAACATGTTTAACATTAAAAGCACATTTTTAGTAGGTATTATGTTTTGTACCTAAATTTGGCATGTTCAGCAACAGAAATCACCAACCCAACAGCTCCACAACTGGCTCAGCTGCAGTATAGGATGGTTGTAAAATTCAGTGATCAAGTTTCCTTTAAAAAAAAAAAGAGAAAAAAACAAGGACCAGTGTGTTGAATTTAGTGGCATCTAGTGGTAAGGTTGTAGACTGCAACCAAGTGAATAACCTCCCCCAAGCGTGCAGGAAAACTCATCGTGACACGGAAACTTGAGCCAGTATTTGGTTTGTCCATTCTTGGGCTACTGTAGAAACATGGAAGTAAAACATGGTGGCCTCTGTGGAAGGGGACCCGCTCCCTATGTAGATATCAAGGGCTCATTCCAAAGTGAAGAAAACACATTGGTTCTTATTTTAATGGGACTATTAGATTAGACTAAATTCTACACACTGCACCTTTAAACTGAGTTAAAGTGATTTGGGCCTTCTGAGAAAAGGTATAAATGATGGTTGCTTGGTTTCTTCCACATATTTGGTATAAAACATTAGTTTAAACAGTCTCTTTAATCAAGCATGAAAGTTGCCTCCAACTCACTGTTGTTGAAGGTAACTTCCTAATTCATGCAATCCTCTATGTGAACATGTGATTTTTGTTCATACCATCGATCACACAATACAGTTTGTGACATATTTCTGTTTCTGCTGTGTAAAGTCATATGAATAATGGTTTATAAAAAGCAGCTGTGTCACTTATCGTTAGTTGGTTAACCGGACAGTAGACAGTTGACAACTTCTTGGTGTTTCATGGTATTTATAAAATGTACAAATCAAATATTTACTGTAGACACAGATGAAAGGTAGATATGTGTATTATCCCTCAGTGTTGGCTTGGGAAAATGTAGACATCTGTAGACATTTTGACAATTAATCCTGTGACGGTTGGTCACAATTGGAATCTGTTGTTTTGGATCCAAGCTTGAACAAGGAAGCTACAAACTTTTTCAAAGCTACTTTTCAAGCAACAGAAGTGATTATTGGATACTCAAAAATAAGTGTTTGAGAAACTACTGGAGGACAGATGCAGACAGTGTGATGTCTCTTTCACAATGTAAGTCTATGCGGAAACATCTTTTATGGTCCAATAGCATGAAGTTATGTCGCAATTACACAATTTTTACCACTATGTCAAATTGGCTACAAAGTCCAGCACTCTTCTTCTTCAGGAACCTCTTCAAGTCTTTACCTTCTTGCTTCCACCCCAGCCACATCTAACAAATGAGTGAAATTAATACTCTTGTGTGGCTTTTTGTGATTCATTTTGGTTTGTATGATTTTTCACCATTGTATCCACTGATTCAGACAAGAGCAAATGAACTATTGGTTTGAAATTGCTGTCAGGCACCTACAAGCTTCCAACCTATTTCCAGCCACGCTGCTACAAATCATTACACATGCTGAACACAAGCACGGCACACTATAAATAGCTGTATGGTGGATCCAAGCAAGGTTATATGATGACAGATTCTTGTGTACATAGAACCTGTCTGGCAAACCTGACAGCTATTTTTTCTTTTTTTATTGTAAATCATTGATTTAGGGACAGTAATGTATGCCAGACACTCCTTGCCACTATGTGGCTCACCCTGTATTAACTTAGTAAACATTTTTAAACCCATATCTAACACCCTAGTGTTTTGATTGTGTATATTTTGTTTTTTTGCTGAATGATCTATGTACAGTACTGTACTATGTAATCAAATTAAGAAACAATGGGAGACTTTAGAGATGTGCAATGAAACCTCTTAAACTCTAATTAAAGCCACAGGGAGTCATCAACATCCCTCCTCCTCCTCCTCTCTTGAAGGAGACAAAACATGTTCTCACACAATTATATAACAATAGTATGGCATAGATATGTTGGCAGCATACATAGAAAAGCTATTTTTTTGCATGGTAAGTTGATAGTGTTTCATATGTGTAGTCAGTGGTCACATTTTGCACTTTACTAAAATGTCACAGCTTGGGTTTTCGTTACATTCCTCATCTCAGCATCAGTGCCTCCCCCACCCCACCCCACCCCAACCCCCCTCGCCAGCCACTCTGCAGAAACCCCCATAACACAACTTAATGATGTGGAAGATTCATCTCGACGCCCAAAATAACCCATTATCTAACTGGCAATAGACACATTTCGGAGCACCAACACTCTGTCATGTTGTCACCCAGGCCAATGATGCCCCAGCTTCTCCCAGAATGCAAAGTGCTGCTGGGTGGCGTGTCTCCTTGGTCGCTAAATAAGAGTATTGGTGGAAATGAGACATTGTTAAGGAACAGCAGGAGGATGATGTGAAGAATGAGAGGGCATTGCACTTGATTAGCTTTGAATTGCCGTCTTGGAGAGCCACACCAGGAAGCAGAAGTTGTGACATGCTTAATTGGTGGAAAAGATTGCCGGTTACTATTTTGCTCTTTTCCTCCATGTAAAATTATAATCTTGAATCTTGTCAAGAGATTGCTCTCCATCAGCAGCCTCTGACACTGTCTCTATGAGTGTGAATCAGAGCTCAGATGTGCATAGTGTCCATAGAGGTGAAACCGCGAAAAAAAAAGGCCAATTTGATATATGAACCACTACACTTGCAATTAAAGTTAATGTCAGCAAAAACATAATGCACAGGTGTCTTCCCAAGCATTATTGAGATGTAGTTGTGCATTTACATTCAAGGTGAAAATGTGTGTTATAAGTGAAGATTGAATCCATAAGAATGCACAAACAAGTTGTGAGGATCAGTTTTGCAAACGAGAATCCTCCTACTTTACAATGCAGATGCAGATTTGCAGTGGTACATTAAAGGGAGGTTATGGAGGGGAAGAGAAAAATGAAATGAATCTGTCTTCTATCATTAAGAAAGTCTATTGAAAGCAAAGAGTCAATGTACCACAAAAAAAACATGTACAAGGAAGCTGCTCTGAATAAGTTGACAGAGCTGTTAAAAGTTTTTCAGGACAAGTCCAAGTCGTGGTTCGAGTTACTAGAAACAAGCCTAAATTTACTTTTGAGTCATGATAGACAAACCCAAGTCAAGTTTTGGATCAATGAAGACATACATCAAGCCTCTAGTCATCACATTGTAGGCAAAGTCTTGAATCATTGAGGACAAATCGAAGTTAAGTCTCAAGTCATTCCTATTTGAGTCATTAAAAACCTGAGTCAATCTCAAGTCCAAGTCCAAGAGACAAGTCCAAGTCAAGTTTGGAGTCTTTATATACAAGTCTGATTCAAATGTTGAGCCATCAGAGACCAGACCAATATAAGTCTTGAGTCATTAGTGATTGAGTGATTAGTGGTAAAAATCACATGTTGTGTCATTACAGACATTGAAAACAAGAACACATGAAGTTTAAAGTCACTGAACAAAGATTTGGGTTAGGTTTCAAAGGTCTCACTCAAATGAAATGAGTCCAGTCTCGTTCAACACCTGTCTGAGTCAAACTGGAGTCATTAACAACAAGCGAGGATCAAGTCTCAAATCATTACAGATAAGTCCAATTGATTACAGACTAATTCAAGTCAAGTTTTTGTTTAGAGACGAGTCCAAGTCAAGTGATTAGTTATTATTGACAAGTCTGAGTCAAGTCTTTATAGATTAATTTAGACCAATCTTGAATCTTTCACAAAGTATGAGTTAAGTTTTGCGGTATTACAAACAGATCCAATCATTCTTCACATCCTCTTGGATGACTTCAGGAGATTTTCCTCTAATGAAAAACAATGAAATAATTTATAATGTCAGTCACCATAAAATGACATATTTGAGAACACAGGAGCTATATAGCAGTTATAGTAATTATGACCCAGAGCAGTGGTGCAGCTCAGATGACTGTATGTTGACATTTTTCCTCACTTGAAGGAGGAGGTGTGATTGGAAATTATAACCCAACAGACAATTGACTTTACCACAGGAGTGTTTGTTTCATGTTTCTAACTGTGATTGTCACATTTTAGTCACAAAAAATGACGATTTAACAAGTCCTTCTGTGTATCTTTTTATGCCACTTCATCTCAATCATATCGTTCAAACTTTATTATAGCCTCCTACTGGATTTATTTTACAAGCATTTCTATCAATAAAGATCATCATTAGGAATTTTAGATGGCTAACTAAGTTTTAGGTTAATTGCAGAATGTGTATTCCCATTTCAGCAATACTACATAATCATTTCTTTTTAAAAAGTGCTGATTTAAAGCAAATGTATCAGTGTGACCCCGCACACATTAGCATCCCTGCAGCAGAGCAGAGGTTCTGAGGAAATATGTGTTGTGTGTCAGTAGTAGTGTGTAGCAGAGCAGTAATAGTTTTTGCACAGTACAAAGTGAAGCAGCACGACTAGTGGAACACAGGTCGCTCATGCATAATGCATCAGTCCTCCCGCCTCTTTAAAACAGGGACCCGTCACTCCTAGTTAGACCCAGCCCTGAACCATATTACGCCGTGCCCCACTCTGTGCTCGCTCCGCGCCCATCTGCACATTAACACGTCTGTTTTCATCACCGTTTGGCCTCTTGCTCGGGACAGTCTGGGAGAAATAAGTGTTTAATATGTTAGGACAACAGCACACAATGGCGAGGCTGATTATGGACGCGAAGGCAAAGCAGCAACTGTACGACTCAAGTTTGCTTAAAATATACAGAGAACAGTGTTTCCAGTGTCATGGCTCTGAAGCAGGTAGTTAAAATGATTAAAGCCTTAAAATCAACTTAAGTGGTTCTCAGCACTACCTGTGTATTATGAAAAATCTTACCCAGGTTAACCTTTAATATTTTTCCAGTTATATTTGAGGGCAACTTTCTGATAATCTTGAATGAAATGTTTTAATTTGAGCTGACATCCAAAACCATAAAAACACACAGAATAATTAATTTGAACAACAACATTTTGGAAAATGTAGAAATGAATGAATGTAATAAATGGTCATATCAAATAATCAACTATTCTAGACACATTGTTCTTCTTCTTCTTCTTCTTTGACATTCTTTAATAACCAAGACATTTATTGTAGGCTGTAATTTCCTTATATCTACTCTGTCATATTTATTACAGACAAACTGCTGCTGTTGCCTCTGTAAATACAAAAACCCAACACTGTTTGGACAGCAGAGGATTATTCACTTGAAAAATGGAACCTGTTTGTAGTTGTTTAAACAGTGTGGAATTCATGAGCTAGATACAGTAAGTTATACACACTGCTGTTTATCAATTTGACACACAAAGTAGAAAATACTTTTACTAAAAGAAACATGGGGCCAATGGAGTTTTTGCAAAACTGTGATTAATAAGACTACTTTCATTCATTTACACATAATTCACACACACAATTCATAACTCTTTGCTTCTAGTCATCAGTCTCCCCACTCCAGAATTGGTAAAAAGAAGAACTCAACTCATTCTGTAAAGATAGAAATATTGTACCACACTATAAAATATTCCCTCATATATCCTCCATTTAAAAAATGACTTGTGTAAAAGAAAAAAAGTCAAGTATCAAAAGATGCACATATACCCATTTGTCCATGTGGGCCCCATAAGGGTTAAATCTGGGCTGCAAATATGGGCCCCATGTGGGTTTGTCCAGTTTCCATGGTTCTGACTGGGTTTCAGGTGGGGCCCAACTGGGTGAGACCCATGTAGAACCATGTATGGGGTCTAAGTGGGATCAGAATGGGCCTTAAATGGGGCCCATTTAGCTGGCCCACATGGGGCTTTACATGTGGGGCCCATGTTTCTGAAACAATATGGGACCCATACAGTTTACCTGTTTATACCCATGTCCACTCAGTACCCAGGTAGCCCACATTTAACCCATGTGGGGCCCACACTGACATGCTTCTATTGTTTTAACTACTTCATATACTATAACCAGAATGGGTAGGTTACTTTGGAAATGTAATAGGTTACAGATTATTAGTTACTCTATTTAAAATGTAATAAGTAATGTAACTATTTCAATTACTTCATCAAAGTTATGTAACTTATTACATTTGATAACTTTTCTAACAAGTTTTTTCAGCTGTTAGATGTTGGTGGGCTTAATGGGTGCACCCTAAGTTCAGCTGTTTTTCATGCATACTGACATGATTTATAAGAGAGATCATTCCTTATAAAACAAGATTGATCTCTCATTTGAAAATGTATTCATTAGTTCATGTAGATTTTGGAATATAAAATAAAGATATTTGATGAATAAAGTGGGTTTAATTGGTACTGTGACTCCATTTAAGCCCATGTGTGTTACAAATAAGCCCACATCATGGTTTATTTATAAAATATATTTTTTAAATAATTTCAAATAATTAAAAACAGCAATATATGTGTTCAGTAACATTTTGAATATTAAAAAAGAGTAACAAAACCCTCCTGAGTAAAATGTTAAAGGTGTGACTTCAGATGTAACCTCCTTTGTATTGATCAACAGTTTCATAAGTAACTGTAACAGATTACACTTACAGAAATACATGGAACTAGTTACTCCCCAACACTGACTATACTGTATATAGCATTACAAACTGATTATATGTTTTGGAAGGCTAGATGACTAACTGGCTAAATCCAGCAGCTGATTGGGGCCTCAGTGACCCCAAAGGCCCCATGTTCATTACTGTTTTTATATACTTTTTGGTCATTAGTGAGTTACACCAGCAGCCACATAAGTGGAGTGGACTAAAAAGTACAGCATTCAATATGAATAGAAATCTGAAAATTAAGTACAAGTACCTAGAAATTGGGAAGTAAAATAAATGTGTGTGTGAAGTACTTTAACACTGTCTGTGCAGTGTGTCTTTATGTATGCATTTTTGGAAAGCACTGTGATTGGTTGGTTTTATTCTATTGTGCATGTGAGCTGAGCTGACGCAGAACATGGCTGATGTGCTTTTTTTTCCTTTTTTTCTTTTTTTACTGCAGGACGCCATTTGTTACCCGACAGTGAAAACATTCACCAGAGGAATCTAACCTTCACAAATTGACTTCCAGCCTCAGTTTCAAAATGGTTCCTACTGAGAGGAGGTGAAGCCTGCTGCACACAGTCTTCTTCTTTTCATATTTTCTTTTGAACATCCGTCAGAGGGGAGGGGGGAGGGGGGGTAGGGGCACAGATTTTGGTTGTTGCACATAAGCCCCTTCCTCCTGCTCTGTGTGCGTTTTTTGGAAGCAGGAATGACATTCTGTCATTGGTTGGTGAAGGGGAGTGATGCCAGGGCAGACAGGATGAGGCTGTCACTGTAAGCAGTCAAGCGCTTATTCATGAAATGAAATTACTCTCTGACAATGGCACTGCTTTGCTTTTGAAACAGCCTGTCTTTTCTGAACTGCAAATCCTTTTGGCTAGCACATCTTCCACAGCTGCCCCTCCCAGCTCTTTGCCCCCCACTAACTGCAGGAGTGCGATTGCAAAGAGCAAGCCTTTTCTTACCTCCACACAAAGAAACAGGATTTGTCATCAACATTTTCACACTCCTATAAAAACCTTGAAGGGATAAAGCAAACACTGATTTGATGATAGCTTCTATTTTCCCCTCTGAATGCAGTTTTTTTTTTGAGGGAGGCTAGGTGACTTAAATTCTACTCAAATCTTATTTCCATTGCAAAAGAGAAGTCAAAGTGATTTCCAGCAGTATGGACTCTGTGATTGGCTGACAGCATAGTGGAGGTAAGCCTCATGAATATCAGTGAAGTTACAGCAGGTCTTTGAAAAGATTTCCTCGAAGTAAAGGGAAGGTATTCATCTATTATTATTGTTATTATTATTACATTTGAAAGTCAACAGCTATAATTAGGGAAGGTGTTATATGGGGGGGGGGGCATTACTTTAAGTGCATTTCCAGGATAGTGACAGAACAATAACAAAAAATGTGTCAAGCATGTCTAATGTTGGTGACAGGTGACAAAATCAGCTTTAATAGACTAAAATTTCAGCACTTAGCCAAGTAATTATTGGGTACAGCTTCCCCTTGGCAACACTTAACAGTACTGACGGACCAGCATGCCGTGCAAACAGAGGTAGCTGTGCAGTTTGCAGTGCTATTTCCTTTCCTCAGCCAAAATGACACATTACTTCAGTCGTGCTAAATGATTTTTGCTCACAGGATGCATGAAGTCCGCTTGTCGTTTTCCACCATTTGACTGTCACATATTGCTCCTACACAGTTACATGATTTGCGAGCCAACTTTAGAATTAGTGCTGAAATGATTAGTCCATCCACAGGAAATTAGTCAGCCGTTTTCATCATTATTCTCACACACTGGAACACACTTTGCAGACATCATACACACGCTGTAGGAATAAGGGTTAGGGGTTAGGGGTTAGGGGATACCTATCTAATACAAAGATGACAGATTCTATGTGATCTGTTAAGAAGCAAGTAGTATCATTTGAGCTCATTGTTCATTTTTTGGCATTACTGAGGCTCAGAATGTGCTATTACTATGGTTCTTATATCCCTGAAACCCAGACAATCTACTCTATCATACATACATGTATATTCCTGCTATACAGTACATACCTGGACATAAACATTAAATTTACATGTTTAGTTTTTCCATTGAAAGCCTAAAAAAAGAGCATGCAAAGTTCTGCACATATGCAAAACGATGTCTGAATAACTTGCCCTAAGGGGAATAATATATATATATATATGTCATGTCTTGGTGATACATACACTGATTATAAATGAAGGAAGTTAAAAATGAGCAAAAAATACCCTGGTGTTCAAAGGATTAATAAGCATTAACTGTTAAAGCTACTGTCTCTTTCCAAATACAATAGATTTGCTGTCTTCTTTTTATAGCTCATATATATCTCATTTTATAGCTTATCAGGTTAATTAATTAATCACAAATGTTCATTAATAACCAACAGAGTAATTAATGAAAATAATTACAATAATAATTGTTAGTATGTCTTTAAATTAAAACAAGGCCTACCACAAATGTGTAGAAGTGTGTTTGTAATTAGATGTACAGTAATTGTGTCCATTTAATGATTAGACATGAATTAGTTAATGCTGGCTGTAAATGAACATGAATTAAGTATTTGACCATTAGGAAAATGTCTGTGGTCAATAGAAATCACTTTAAACATTCCATACTGATATCATACACATTGTCAGATATTTGTGTAAATAACATGTACATGTGCATATACTGTGTACTTTACTATGAATATTTAACAACTAGAGTGTGTGTGAGTGTGTGTATTATCATCATGTGTATGTGTGCTATAGACCTACTGTATCTCTTATGAGACAATACATTCCAATAAACAAATTCCTACCAAGTGTTGTACCAATCACATGACATAGGCCTAAATGTAATATCCATGTTTATGATGGTAGCAGGTGGAGAAAACAATGTTTGCCAGCAGATACAGAAAAAGATCCAACAAGCTGAATTGTGAGAGATGGAGACAGCCATGATACTTGGTCGCTACAAGACCCGACCTGTGATTGGTTGGGGGCTACACACCCACTGCCCAAAGGTTGATCATGTCCTGAACAAAGAACAGTAATAATAAAATACATGCAGAGGGCAGCGTCTCTTCAGATACATACACCACCACACACTTGAAGTGGGTCATAAGCAGGGCCCGACCCATACTGGATATTAGAGGCCGATGCTGATACTATCATTAGTGAGCCAAATGATTCCTATATCAATATATTGGCCGATAATGTTACATGTGTGGAATATATACATAAATACACTTTTTTTTTTGGAATGATCCTCAAATGTGGTTATCAAACATGTGTAATAGGGGCCATGATATATTACAATTTAACAATAAACTTTATTGTATAAAATTATGAAATTGAATCATTATAATTAGCTATGAATCAAAGAAACATGCATATAATAGACTTGAATTAAGAAAAGTCAACAAGTATACATAAAATGCTGTTTATATAACTTACATAACCTATAACTATCTGTGATAGGTCAATATTGGCCAATAATATCGGCTGATCAATATATCAGTCGGGCTCTAGTCCTGCATAGTATAGCTTTAAATCACTGGAGGTTAAAAAAACAAGATTTTCAGCTGCTAATTTTATATATATATATATATCTTACAATATAATACACTGTAAAAGCTCTACATCTATCTGGATTATTATCTTTGAAGTTTATACGTCAGTGTTTTGATCCTCATATTTCACTGACCAATAAATGATTATACTAAAAAAAAAAAAAACATTAAACTACTATACAGTGGCCATACCTCATAGCAGCCATCCAAAAAGACTGTTTGTTGAGACATTTATTGCTGTGGTATATTTGTCACTCTGGCTCTGTATGGGTTTAGGCTCAATCAGACAACATCAGTGTGGCTCTGCTGGAGTACAGCTCCCCACTCCATAGTTGGCATCTGCTTTCTGATGAGTGTAATGTTGCTGGCAGTGAACAGGTAGAGTCACCGGCCTTTAACTGCCACTGTCTCCACTGTGAGCCCCCCCCCCCACCCCCTCTTTACTGAATCCCAGAGGCTGTGTAAAAGCTTTGACTCATGCCTCTGTGTAGCCTATTGCTTTGAAAAATGATCAAAGTGCTGCAAGCTAGTGAGGGGGCCATGAAACAGACAAGCGAGCCAAACATCAATTTGTATGAATCAAGCAGCCAATTCTCTCGGGGTCAGGAAAAGTTGTCCTCTTTGTGCTTCAAAGGGAGAACTAATGAAGCCAGAAGTCAGTGCTTTTGTGAGATACTTGGTGTGTGGTCAATTATTGTGACCTAAAGCCCACAGTAAACCAATTAGACATTAGCACCAGGCTGACAGACTGCTGATGAGAGCCGCAATCAACCACATACAAGGAAAGAGTTCAAATATGAAGTTCAAGTTAAGTCAAACTGCACATGGCACACATAAATCAATAATAGTTCAGTATACTATGTCACCAGTGAATCCGGCTCATACTGTCTTATTAGTTATCATTCTCAACTTCAAGATCATCCAATAAAAGCAATGACTTACCAATGTCTGTTGTATTAGTTCTGTTTCTTTCAAGGGTTTATGTGTTGGACTTAAGGGTTGCTTCTAATATTTTAATTTAATTCAGGCTGAGGATTTAAAAAATAAAAATCATTTATTCTAACTGTCATCAGTAAGTGGTTCTGTCCACAAGGTCTACCACTTTGTTTTTTAATAGAATGCAATGTGGGTCCATGCTGAAATAACTCTACAACTAGTGAAAGATTTTATGTAGACATTCATGGTTCCCAGAAGATGGATCCTATTAACTCTGATGATACAAAGACTTTAAATCTAGTGTTTTATGTGTGTATTCTGTATTGCATTTACTTGATCTTGGTGCCTTTTATGTTCTATGTAAAGCACTTTGAACTGCCCTGTTGTTGAAATGTGCTATACTGTACAAATAAGCTTGGAATGTCTGAACAGCTATCGCCATGACATGTATGTCACTCACAGGATGAACTGTAACAATCTTCCACTTGACTTTTCATCTAGGTTTATCAAATCAAAGTTTCATTGTGTCCAGTGTTTTAGTTTTTGGCCAAATACCTAGCAAACTAATGATACTCCCACCAGCTTCAACTGTAAGTTCTGTATAGGGTTAGGGCCGACTGTTACAAAAAACATTGCTGCTGTTTGCACCTTTTTAAATTGCATATTGCACTTTAATGCCCTTATACATTATCAATGTTTTATTTATGTCTTATTGTTTTTAATTGTCTTAAATGTTCTCATGGCTCAGGGAGTGTTGTCTAAATGTCATTATATTGTTGTCTGACCCTCAATATAACCACTTTAAAGCTCCTCCTCCTCCTCCTCCTATGTAACCAACATGATCAGTCCTTTTCATTTACAGTCAGTAGCTGATGACACACTACAGGTGTTGTTAGAGATCTGCTTTTTATGTCCATGCTTCATTTGAAGTCATTTTAGCTTAAAATATTGATTTAATCAAAAGTGTCAGTGCAGCGTCTGAAGAGTTACAGTTGGTTGTTGTTTGGCTGGTTGGTTTCTCTTGCTTGTCAGGTGGCATTTATTACCCACAAACAAATCACTGTTATACTGGGGCCTTAAGAAAGTAGCCTGGACAAAAAAATACATTACTAAGAGCCATTAAATTGTGAGTTATTGGACCATTAGTGTCCTAGAAAGTGAGGGGACTGAACCAGCTTAAAGTTAGTAGAGCGACTGGGCCATGTGTGTCCCACTACTTCATATTTACTGTTAGATACAATTCTTTTGTCTGCTTTTGTTTTGGCGTTATGGTGTGGACAGGAAGTCTTAAAAACCTCCTGAAAATGAATAATATTCTGTGGGAACACTGAATACTGACATGACATGAAGGTGGTCAAGTTGAAAGCTATTGATCACTGGCATAAAATATGAAAAGTTATCAGTTTCAACAAAATAATACATGTTGCATACCTGCTGAAGACAAAAGCCTCACTCTTTATGGAGAAGTTTACAGACAAAAGCAGGTTTAGCTTTTTTTATGGCAGCAGAGAGTAATATTAAAGGAATCAAAACATATCACACTTGCATCACACAAGTTTTTATTGGATTTTGATTGAGGATTCAATAGAAAACAGTTCATCAAAATTGTAATTCACAAGATTCTTCCAGAGGTTTCATAACACTTGTCTCTCTATTTGGGAGAAATATGTACCTCCTCTCTCTGACACACAGCCAAGTGAGTCAGCCCAAGTAATTAAGTCAAGTTCACTACATCACTGAGCTCATATTAGTTTGGGAAAGATTAGAAATGAATATTAACATGTCATACAATCACTTTGGATACTTTACACCATCAATTACAACAAATGGGTAAGGCCAAACTACCACTAAAGATTCTGAGGTCATTTTGGGGGCTTTTAGCAACTTTGGGGTTACTGTACATCATTGGTGTTGTTAAGACTTGATATATACTGTGTTAATTGCCTCTTTTTAATACTCATACTTAATACTCACTACTTTGGCAATTACAATTGTTTTTGAAGAAAGCTTTGAAATCCTTGTGATATGAAATTAAACTTACATACTGCACAATTGAAAAGGTAACAGTAGATAAAATACTGTATTTGACATTTTGATAACTAAGTACATTTAGTCAAGAACTGCTTCCAGGTCCAATTTTAAGGTACTTACCCTTTACTTAATAATAACATTTTATGATACATTATAATTCTACTCTACTACATTTCAAAGACTTTACTCCATTAGGGTTAGTTCAACGGGCCACTTCTCAAGGACTGCACCCAAAGTTACTGGAGCACACGATTCACTTTAACAGTATTAGATGCAAAGGACTAATGTTTCCACCTAAACACTGCGTCTTCATCAGAATCAAACCAATTGATGATGTAGTATTGTAGATTCAGGTACAATAAATGAGCCTCACCTTCACTTGAAATGCTTGAAAGCTGGATTTATACACAGCACTACACCCAGATGTATCATATGTGGTCAAGCTGTAGTTAGTTTTATTGATGTTCCTCGCAGTACATACTTCATTCATGGTCTGCAGTAGAAATGATTTTACTGGATGTGTTTCTGAATAGGAGCAGATTACTGAGTCTTAGTTCAACATCCTCATTGTGTCTTGTCTATCAACAATCCTCCACACAGCATCACAAACCTGTAGGCACAAACTGACCAAACTGACCAATCAGTTTGCAATCCCCACAAGATATATCTCTGTAGCAGCTACAGCTAAGGCATGCAGTTTTCTGGTGGAGCTCGTATCAGCTATGTCATGCAGCTACGCGTGTAGGCTCCATAGCCATGTCATATTTTTTTTAACATGAATTAAACTTTAGTTGCCTATGCGTTAACCATAGTTTATGCTGTATATCATAACAACACTCTTTCCCCAACCTTTGTCATTGGTTGGCCTGTGCAGATAAAAAACTGGCATTGAATGTAAGACCATGTAAAGTGAATTCAGACATTTTCTTCTGAACACATTAAATAGGTCATAAATGTATTTCTAAAAAATGTGTAAAAAGCATTTAACCATTTAGATTTGAATTGTGGAGCTAGGCTTCACAAACTGTTTCAAGATTTCTGTGTTGAAGATTTAGTGGGTGGGTCTGAAAATCACCGCTGCGTTAGCATAAACTCGCCCCTGCTGCTGTAGAGTTATAAATACATTCAGCGCACACTACTACTACTACTACAGTCTACAGTTAGCCGCTGAGCTAGTAGCCGAGCTACCAGCTGATGTAGCCGCCAAGCTAGCCGCTGAGTTAGCAGCAGAAAGTTCTCAGACCTAGCGTCCATGTTTCGGGTAGAGGTGGTGACTTTGATTGACAGGTGACACTTGGTAGGGGGCGGGGTTTTAGCGAACTCGGCGGGCACGCCCACAGTGTTTGGCAGAGAAAGAGGCTGATTTGAAGCCTAATTTCATATATTTGGCGATTTTTTTAATCCGTCAAATTTGGCAGGGTGGTTAACAACACACTTTTCTGTGGTATGTCAAACTCAGAACACATATTTATTCTTACTTTACACAGACTTTAAATAAAAAATGTTGACATTGACCATAATCAAGCAAGGATGTGCAATACTGTACTGTTCTGTCTGACAATTGAGTTGTTCATAAAATCGTGACACTGTCACTGCACATGTTTCACAATAAGCCTGGAAAAATGCAACCATGCTACTGGCTGTTACACAAATGCAAACAAACACACACACTCACACACACATACACACAGGACTACTCTCCCTTCATTTGACACCTGTATACTGCAACACACAACAGTATCTGGCTGTGATAGGACCCTGGTTGTTCACAGCAGGCTATTACCCAGTCTAATTACCAGGCAGCCAGCTATAAGTCAACAGCGGCTGGGAATAACCATTGAGGTGCACAAGACAGAGAGTCCCACCCGCCCCTGTGCAAACACTGCCATCCATTTTAATAAAGATGTCCCCTCCGGCAACCAGGGGAAGATGATAGAAAAAAAAAGAGGACCTGATAAGGAGAGGTGAACTGAAACATGGGCGGAGAGAAAGACATCATCAACTGCTGCAGGAGTGTCAATGTGTACAAGGTGCACAGAAAGTCACTTTCTTTCAGTTAGTTGTGAAGAAACTTACAGGCTTTTATTTTCATGGTTTTACCTTTTTTCAATGCAATTAGCTGAGTTTCCTTACAGCAAGAAGGTTAGGGCTTTAAGTCCTGAGAGGTATTTTGAAGCAACCTCAGACAGTATGTTAGAGTCATTTGTTCTCACTTACTGCACCATTTTACACAACATGGATAAGAGAGTATCACTACAGCATCAGGGATGAAACATTCAATTTCTGCTTAACAACTGGCCCTGTCATGATATAGAATAATATATGTTAATATAATGAGGTCATAGGTTATTTTGGAGTGGTTGGTGTGTTTTGACATGTAGCCTAAATCATATACTTCTATTCATCATAGAAAATTCAACACAATTAGACAATTACATACCACTCATTTCCACATGAATGCATATTGCATGTAATTGGCAATCGACTGCTCGGCTGCATCCCAGGCCGTGTTGACGAAGCTGTAGCCACTGTTAGTGACTCTGTACTAGTCATCTTTAAAGTGCACTATCAAAGCGTGTTCTCTGTCTGTGAAGGACACCGATTTATTTTTGGGCTCTTCATGGCCTTTCATTCATAAGTAACTGGCAGAGAGGCGTACAGGAATTGAGGAGAGAGAGGGAGAGAGGGGAATGACCTGCAGCATAGCTAAGTGGCTGGATTTGAACCAGGGACCCTGTAATCTTAGGCACTCCAACAGTGCATTTCTTTACCATGATTGATTTGAAGTAGCAACAGTGCATACACAACTTAAGATTGACTGGCAATTTTCTATATTTTTTTAATATTATTTACAACTTTCAATGGCAGAGCCAAACTAAGCATGACTTGATCTACTTACAAGTGTTATAATATCTTATTTCTCTGTGTCGTGGACCTCCACTGTTGTCCAGAAACTTGTAAAAACACATCACTGAGCCACACTGACATGTGAAGAGTTTCGGGCATGGTAGTATTTTTAGAAATGGTTCCATAGACTAATAACAATGATTATGTTTTGAGTCCCTGGAGAGGAGTAGTAGTAGTAGAAACAGATCATGCATGATGCTCTTTACAGTATTTAGCTAAAATGTTGTGCTCTTGACTTTTACTACACAGTAAAAGTCTCAAAGATCTTAAATACTAATGTTTTATAATTCCATGGCAATCCTTTCAATTGTTGCTTTGATATTTCAGTGTGGGCCAACCAACTGAGCAACATTGCCATCCCTAGAGCCACACTGCTAGTCTGGCTAAAAATTATGCTTTTTGAGACACCAATTATTGCACACAACAACACAATGTCACTTATTCTTTGTAGCTTACTGTTATTAACTGGTGTTAAGGGAGACTGAAAATGCCACCAATCTCCAAAGAAAAAACATAGTTCAGTGAAAGCTTTAAGAGAACAAGTTGAAGCACACCTGATAGTTTTCTATGACAGAGCAGGGACTTTTTGTAAGTCAGGGGTTGTGGACCCATTTCGATAAAGTTTCTGTTAAAGAGTCTCAGAAAGTTCCTTCAGTGGAAAAAAGCTGTATATTTTGCTTATCTTAGCTTCTTTCTCTGCTCTTTGACCTTAATATTCATAAAATTCAATGTGTCTACAGCCAAAAACCTAAGAGATCATACTTATTTTGCGCAACAGTCTTTCTATCTGTGTCTTATAAATGACTATAGCATTTTAGCACAAGCCCCAGCAATATTTTGGCAATACTCTGAAAAGAAGAAAGAAGAAATATATTTAGTTCTGCAGTTTTCCACATTGGTTCACATTTAAAACATGCTATAGGAAGGTCCGGCTCTATGCTCTCCAGCAGTGCATCCACAGACCAGTGTTTGCTCATCATGATTGCTGACGGAGAGGAGACAGCCTTCAGATTAATGACATTTAGTATCACAGTGCATGTTGAAAATGCTTTAATAATCTCTATGTCATTTTTAATGAGATTTTCCCCCCCCTCCAGCAGATACATGATGCAGCCATCACAGGCCTTTTCTGGAATCCTGACAGCCAATCCCGGGCTCCTATGTGTAGTCATCTGACCAAAAGATGGCTAAAGCTGCTGCACACGCTGTCAATCATCAGTGGATGTAATCATTCCCAACAGGCAGTCAGTCGTCCTCTGCGGGGTTCGTTCACCAGTGGTATTCTTGGTTTGAAATTTACAGTCATGAAGGAATGTGGACATCCCTGCATAAAACAGTCAGTCATTGCTGAATGAATCAGTCCTTAATTAAAGTTGTACTAATTAAGACTGTGTTCAAAAGGAGCGAGGCTTTGATAGCATTAAAGTAATCACAGAAGAGCTCACAGAGTGATGTTGTACAGCAGCTGATAGCATCTCAAACTATCCACAGAGGAGTTTTCTCTGTCTAATCCAATTCTGTTAAATTGGTTACAGAGCGACAACTGCATGTAAAGCTTTTATAATGCCGCTCAGTGTGCTGATGTAATATGTTCCCATCCATATGTGCAAAAAGAGATAGTGTTTTAAAAAGTTTAAAAGGATTCCCAATTTATTGTTTGAACTGAATTGCATTGGGAATCGGCCACCAATAAACTAGAGTCGATCCTTTTGTCAAGAGTAAGGATCTCAACAATAGCTGGCCAATATAAAGCCTGCTAAGAGTAATCATGGTCTCCAGATAATGATTCTTATTGTGACAAATTCTCTCTAGTGCCACTCAATCCAAGATTTCCACATAACTATGAATTGTATTAATGTTGAATAGTTAGATTTCCATGTGACTTCCTCTAGATATTCTTGGCCCTCTGAGGATGTATCTTAATGTTTCTTTCTGAGCTACTGGCTTTTCATACTCTGTCCACATGAAACCCTCCTAGAAATTAAGTTTATATACCATTGATTTGAGTACTTTTGTAGGAAATGTAATGCTATTTACATCAACATAGTAACTAAATACTGTCAATAAGCATACTTAGCCAGTTGCAGTGTATTCTCTTTTTCTACTGTCAAATCTTGCAGTACAATATCTGATGGTGGTAACTAGTGCTTTTGTTTAGGCTCTGGCACCACTTGATAAAGGTTAGGGAAAGATCATGGTCTTGGTTTGAACCAAATATAAAGGTTCCAGTGATTTGGAGCGCATGTTCATTGACATTTAAGCGAAACCACAATCTTGTTTTGTGCTTTTGTTTCCTAAACCTAGATGGGAA
This sequence comes from Scomber japonicus, assembly GCF_027409825.1. NCBI lineage: Eukaryota > Metazoa > Chordata > Actinopteri > Scombriformes > Scombridae > Scomber > Scomber japonicus. The sequence goes on along the minus strand of NC_070587.1, from coordinate 25,033,588 downwards.
CCTCTGTCTTTGTTGCCACAGGAGTTCATTCATTCAAAAAAAATGTTGACTGTGAATATAATGTTATTTCTAGGAGATGGGGTCACTACATCAGGGAAACCAAAATGTTAACAGGGAACCTCAAAATCAATTGTGCTGTCATTGCCTCATGGATAACGTACCCGGTTATTTTTAAAAAGGGAGACATTAACCATCATTTGCACCCTCTGTTT